>NC_140941.1:148021056-148121056 GCF_014529385.1 Adiantum capillus-veneris | reverse complement strand
CCAAAGCCAGTCGTGGTCATAAACCGTCAACACGGTTAGGCACTGATTCCACCCGCGTTGACCCTATTCTTGAGGTATCAGAAAGAGATCTGATCCTAAGAAGGACCCTGAGAGTGAGACTGAGGCTCAAGAGGAGCACAATCATGCTATAGAGGCCAAGGACTCTTAGCGCTCCAGTCATTCCAGGAGGAGAAGGGCTAAGCGTGAAGAATGCAAAACTAGAAGTTCTCGATCCACACACAAGGCATTTGAGGCCAAGGGCAGCAAGGGCAGTCGTTACAGTTCCAGCAGAAAAGCCAGAGAAGAGATAGAGACTAAAACTAAAGAAGAAGTTGACTGGGATGTTGACACAGATCACTATAGGAAGTCTTCAAGAGGAAGTCTGACTCCCAAGGTCAGAAGAAGCAGAGACGATGTCGACCGGCATGAATATACTTCTTCATTGAAGATCTCTTTCCCAGTGCTCAAAGGAGGAAAGAAAGATGATCTAGATGTTCATATTCAAGCTTTTGAGCAGTATGTCGAGTTGAAGAATATTGATGAAGATGACTAGGGAGAATATTTTCCTCAGGCACTGAAAGATGCAGCAAGGAAATGATATTACCATTACCCATCTTGCCAACTCAGATCATACAACAAATTGCTCAAGGCTTTCATGCTGGAGTATTCAGACAATAGGGGTGATGAGGACATCCTCTACGAGCTAGATAAGATTAAACAAGGAAATTGTCAGTGAGAAGTTATGTTGAGAAGATAGAGGAGTTAACCAGGCAGTTGCAGGAGCCACCATCAGAAAAGAGGCTACGTGCATGGTTTCTAAATGGGTTCCACAGTAAGAAGCTCAAAGAACAAGAGGTACCTGCACCAACAAAGAAATTTAATGGTTTGGCGCAGAGAGCTCTGAAGCTTGAACAACAAGCTAAGAAGGAGAGAAGCCACAAGAAGAGGAGGTCCAGCAGTAGCAGTTCTTCTACTGAGAATTCCGATTCTAGTGAGACCTCCAGCAGCTCTGAAAACAGCAAGGACAAGGCTAAGAAGGGGTCTTGGTCTAGGAAGATTGATGAAATGGCACGGCAGATTGCTGAAATCAGCCATACCATGCCAATCTAAAGACAATGTTTCCAATGAATGTCCACATTGTACCTAGTGCAAAGCATATGGTCATTTATGGAACAATTGTGGCATTCGAATTCATCACTTCAAGAAGGGAAAGGATCTGTCTCTAGTGGCATTTACCAATGTTGAACTAGCTAAGGTAGAGACAACCAGTGTACCCCAAGAGGAGAAATCAAGTACCATTGGCACTGGTATTGGGCAGGGCAGATACCAAGGAGGTACTGGCCAAGGCTGGGTTGTGGTAATTTTCAAAATCGAAGCCTTAATTGCTATACTTGTGGAAAGTATGGGCACTTTAAGGCTCAGTGTCCAGAGGCACCTAGTACTACGGCTACTAAGGCGAAAGCCCCAGAGCCAGTTCCAGTGCAAGTAGTTACACGCAGTAAAGGGGTAGTCATTAAGGAAATCCCAAATGAGGTGGTAAAACCAGTAAGCCCTGAAACTAACAAATGGACTCAACAGTGAGAGGTATGGAAGGCAAAGGGTAAAGAGAAGGTAGTCGATGAATGCAAGAGCAGACAGAACTGGCGGCTAAGATCACAGAAGATCTAGCCAAGAAGCTACCAGAGCAGCCAAAAAGTTTTGATGTTCGGATCATTCAAAAGATACCCGCCCAGTCTTCTGAGAAAAGGCAGCCATATCAGTCAGGATGTGGAATTTCTGAGACTATGCTGGCTACAGTCCAAGGACTGGTGGAAGATCTACGAAACATCAAATCAGATCTATCTGCAATGGGAAACAATGGAGTTGGCAAAGCAAACACCATTACATAGGATTGGCACTGTGAAGATAGTCTCGATTCCTCAAGTTTTGATAATAACTTTGATCAAGAGAGAGAAAAAATTCATGTTAAAATCTGTGAAAGAATTCAGAAACTGACAGTTGAATTAGAAGACATTAAAAAACTTTGCTTCAAGCAGCAAAATTCATTAGACAACGAAGAAAGGCTAAAGCCGATGCTAGAGCAGTTGACTTGGTAGCTGTTAGAGATGATGAAGTGCCGGTAATCCAGGTAGACTACAAAGTCAGGAAACAATGGGAGCCACTATCCGGTGTAATACTAGATGGAGGGACAAGTGTAAATAATGGGAGCACATCTTCATCAGCAAAGAATGGGTATCACAAACTTGAAACTTGCACCCTTTAAGGTTCGAATGACAGATCACAGTGTTGTGCAGGCAACCGAGATGGTAAAAAATATGCAGATAAGGGTGGGGAAAGAAAAGTTCAAGACCAGCTTCCTAGTACTGGATGTGCAAAGCGCATATGGGATGCTACTGGGACAACCATGGCTGCGGATGGCACAGGCTGTTCATGATTATGCCAATCAGACTATGACAATACAGGGAACCAGTAGAAGAATTCAGTTCCAGACAAACAACACCAGAAGCTGGAGGAAGGCACTGAGACTAGAAGAGCTTTGCCAGAAGTATGGGGTAAAGAAGATTGAGAGGATGCGGCAACATTGAATATTTTTCCATTGGCCGAGATAGACTGCAGTATTATTCAACAAGGATCATGCTAAAAAGCAAAGGAAGCATTGGAGAACAACCAATTCAGCTAATTGGACGGCAGAGAAACGAGTTGACTCCAAAGAAGAATTCACAAATTCCAATACACGAGCAGCCACTGAAGAGGTGCACTCTGAAGAAGTTACTGGAGTTTCAAATGACAGTGCAGAACTAACAGGTCCATCTTGGGATTATGCCTAGGAGTCAACCAAAAGGAAGGGAGGTGGGCCAAATTGGTTGATTCCAGATGATCAGCAAATTGAATAATGGAATCTGGGTTTTGAGGAAAGTCCTCGATTGATCAAAGTAAACAAGCATTTGAACCCAGGAATGAAAGAAAAAGCTTAACTCATGTTCCAAAAGTACAAAGACGTATTTGCATGGGAACATACTGATTTAAAAGGTGTATATCCAGAGGTCTATCAACATAGAATACCTCTAAAGCCAGATGCTAGACCAGTGCGCCTGCAACGATACAGAATGAATCAAAACTATGCTAAGAAGGTCAAAGAAGAAATCGACAACCTTTTGAAGGCTGGATTCATCACAGAAGTCGTCAGTATTGACTAGCTATTCCCTATTGTGGTAGTGCCAAAGAAGAATGGAAAGCTTAGAGTTTGTGTGGTTTATCGAAAGCTGAATGCTAAAACCATCAAAGATCCTTTTCCATTACCTTTTATGGATATGCTTCTTGATGAGATTGCACGCCATGAGATGTATAGCTTTATGGATGGCTACAATGGTTATAATCAGCTAAAGATTGCTCCTGAAGATCGGAGTAAAACCACTTTTATTACTAAATGGGGTGCATTCATGTATTTAGTCATGCCATTTGGTCTTTGCAATGCTCCAGCAACATTCCAATGTTGCATGATGGAGATATTCAGTGAAATTTTGCATCGATTTCTCGCCATATTTATGGATGACTTCACTGTATTCTCAACTGATGAGAAGCATTTTCTCTTTCTAGAAATGTTTTTCCAGCGTTGTAAGGAGAAGAGGATCTGTTTGAATCCATTCAAATCTGTTGTCCTGGTCTGGAAGGGACAACTACTGGGGCATATAGTGTCTAGGAATGGCATAGAGATGGCCAATGATAAAATCTAGTGTGTCTAGCAACCAAGGCACCCTGCACAACATCAGAATTAAGTTCATTCTTGGGATATATCAATTTTTATAGAAGATTTGTTCATATGTTTGCATCCAAGGCATTACCTTTATATGAGCTCACTAAGAAAACCAGCAAGTTCATCTAGACTGTTGAATGTGAGGAGAGCATCCAATCTCTTAAAACTGCCATTATTAGTAAGCCAGTACTCCGACAACTGGATTGGGATATTATCTTCCATGTGCATGTCGATGCTTTGGGGTTGGCAATGGGAGCAATACTAGCTCAACCAGAAGGGAGGACTGATTATCCAGTGTATTTTGCCAGCCGAAGATTCAATCAAGCTAAACAAGGATATACTACCACGAAGAGAGAAGCCTTTGGAATGGTTTTCAGTGCCACCAAGTTTCGACATTATTTACTGGGCAAGCTATTTCATTTATATGTGGATCATCAAAAATTATTATTTTTAATTAACAAAGTTATTATCCAAGGAAGATTGATCAGATGGATGATGTTCCTGATGGAGTTTGAATTTTTCATATTCCACAAGCCCGATAAATCTCACTATGGTGCTGATTTCCTGTCCAGAAGTATTGATGGCTACTCAAAAATATCCTTGAGAGATGAGTCAGTAGATGTAGAGATGTTTCAGGCGACAGCTGAGGAAAACACAAATCCAGAATGGCATGATGTATATCAGTTCCTTTCCAAAGGAGGATTCCCAGAAAACTGGACTCAAAATCAGAAGAAGGCTCTAATTATTAAGAGTCTGAAGTTCACCATCATAGGAGGATTGCGAGTAGATGGGGTTCTTTGAAGGTGTATGCCAATGGAAGGAAGAATGCGAGTTATTTTTGAAGCACACAATAGGAATTCTAGAGGACACCTCTCCACTGATATTACTTATAAGAAGATTTTGCAGGCTGGATTATGGTGCCAAACTCTGATAGCTGATGTTCAAAGTTTTTGCAAAACTTGTGATATATGTGAGAGAATGGGCAAATGAATAGCAGTTGATATGACTCCACTTACTCCAGTTCAACCACTGGGAGTATTTATGAAATGGGGTCTGGACTTCATGGGACCATTCAAGAAGGTCACTCCAAGGAAGAACTGGTATATCTTAATGGCTACCTATTATGTCACTAAATGGGTAGAGGCCAAGGCTCTTCCAGATAATACTGCAAAGTCCACTGTTGTTTTCCTATTTGAAAACATTATTTGCCGATATGGACGCCCCATTGAGATTGTGTCTGATCAAGGGACACATTTCATCAATGATACCATGGAAATTTTGATGGAAATGCTCTCAGTTAAGCACACAAAATCAACTCCTTATTATCCTAGGTGCAATGGTTAGGCAAAGAGCAGTGACAAAACCATCAAGAACATTTTAACCAAGATTGTTAAAAAAGAACCACATTAGTGGGATATTAAGCTCCAAACTGCTCTATGGGCCTACAGGAGAGCTTACAAAGTCACCACTGGAATGACACCTTTCAGAATGGTGTATGGTACTAAAGATTTAGTGCCTATTGAATTCGTGATTCCCAGTCTCAGAATGGCGGTAGAATATGGATTAGATTTTAATCACAATCTTAAACAAAGACTGGAGGAACTAGTGTAGTTGGATGGGTTGCAACAATGTGCCATGCTAGAGCAGGAAATTGTTCAGCAAAGAAGAAAGCACTGGCATGATAGAAGAATCAAAGTTAGGAAGTACCAGAAGGGAAACTTGGTTTTGCTTTATCAATCCAAACTAGGCCCTAAGAAACCAAATTTAAAGATAGCTTCGGTTGGTCCATATGAAATCAATTGGGTATTTTCCAATGGCATAGTAAGGTTAAACGACTATCTGGATTACTGCTGCCAGGTGTGTATAATGGGGCCAAAATTAAGCTATATTATTCTAATGAGAAAGAGACTTCCAGAGAAGGAGAAACTGGCATTTTGGGTACTGATGACCAGGAACTTTTAGAACCAGCCATTCTAAACCTCTTCCATGTACAACCAGTACTAGAACCAGCGACGGTGCCTGAAAAGTCTCAGCATGATAAAACAGTGCCTGTGGTAGAATCAGTAAAGTGTCAGAGCCAGTACCAGTAATATGGGGAAAAGGGCCAGTGGGAATGCATGTGATAATCATAAAGGGAACATGGGAAGAATTAGCCAACACATGTCTGCCATGTCGCCGATGGTGCACAAAACTCTAGGAACGGTAAGTAGTGGAGCTTTTATGGAGCGAACGCGTATAACAGTAAGGCAAGTGGGCATTCTTCCTCACAAATCTCTTGCGCGACACCTACCTGCTGCTACACACTCGCCATCATCAAGCTCTAAGGACTCACTACAACCGCAAACTTCCTCGTCAGAAGAACCTATTGATCACTGTCTATGCCTACCCAACACACCTTGCTGTGGCTTTGAATATACGAGTAAGTCTTCTTCCTCTATAGACTTACCATCCTCACAGTGTATGGGTAGAAGGAAAATGTCGGAGAAGATGCAGGATACCATAGATGAAAATGCAGCAATCATCAACTCTCTTCAAGCTTCTCTACCACTTATCCCACATAGCAAGATACAAAGGTATGTGTTTACTGAGCAGGCCGAAGCGCTACTGCAGCTATGCGATTTGCATGTGGTTGTACAAGCTACAAGGCTAGATTTTGACATGGCCATAATCAAGCAGGTTCTTGATTGTTTAATGCTGAGGAAGGCAGTGCCATTGTCAATGGAGTAAGAATCACAGCAACTCCTGATGCCATTGCCTATGCTTTCAAAATGCCCAATGAGCCAAAGCCGACCACAATGTCTGTAGAGCAGATAAGTTTGGCTCTGAAAGAGGATGAAGCAGCCAACAAGAAATGAAAGGCTAGTGCACAAGGGGTTCCAGTAAGCAGGACTGGACGTCCCCTTAGAGGCTACATGTTTGTTGCTGAGGCTGTTAGCCTGAAGAACAATCCCACATATGTGTCAGAAAAGTGGTTTGCCATGCTATTTGCAAAAAGATTAAATGCTACAGTTAAAATCAATGTATGTCAGATCTTGTCTCAGAATGTGCTCCAGCAGACTGCCAAACTAAAATCTCAGAATGTATTCAAAGCTTGGTATATCTTGCAATTTCTATACTCGGCAACTGCTCGAGAAGCTAATTTCTAGGTAAGGATGGCTTGGTGTCTGAAGCCCATTCCAACAACTAACAATGTACAACTATCTTCATACGAAGAGGCTCCAGGCAATCAGTTGGCTCTAGCTAGACAGAAGAGCAAGGCAACATAGGTGGTGGCCGGTGGTTCCAAGAAACCAAAGATTACATTGGCCAAAAGCAGTGCTTTACTGAAGCAACTAGAGAGTCAAGTCAAGCCCTTGCCTACTAAAAAGTTCTCACCAGGCTAGAGACTTTGGCCATACCTGAAAAACGGACTCCAACAGACACCAGTGCTAGAACTGGCCAGCAAGAAACGTCAAGCGATGAACAGGTGGCGGTCAATGATAAGGCAAAGGGCTCAGCACCTGCCAGTCTAGCTAACAAAATTCCTTCCGGTGAATTGGCTTTATCCATAGCCAAGAAGGATAGACTGCAGTAGTTACAGCATAACCCTCTCAAAGAACGACTGATTTTCAAAAATGGATTTGGTAGCATTACCATACATGGCTCCCGTCATGGTTTATGAGCCAGTCCAATCTGACTTGGCAACAGTAGCTAATGGCTGCTCGGTGCTTATCCAATCATCATGGAACACCATTGTCAATGCCTTAGGACAGATGATGGATGTGTTAGGTTCCAATGAAGAAGTGTCTAAGCTGAAAGAAGAACTGGAAAGCCGCCAAGAGCAGATTCAAAAACTCCAATAGGATATCAGTGCACAATCTCTTAGGCATAGTATTGCTAAAAATTAGTCAGTAAAAACAATTAAGGAGCTACAAGCAAAGCTATGCAAGCTTGAAACAGAGAACCAGAAGTTAAATGAAGATAAGGCAGGAGCATTAAGGAATGCTGATAGATTTCAGACTATGCTGAGAATGAAGTGGGTAGACTTCAACACGCTGCTGACAACCCACACTGCATTGAAGGCTTCCCTTACAAAGAGATATATCTATAATTACCTTGCTATATTCTGACTCCACAAGGCAATGTAACCATGGATATGGACAATCTGAAGGCACTTATGGAGACCATGCAGAGTGATTTGCAAGAAAAGCTCTTTGAATACAAAACACAGCCTTAACAAATCAAACCATCATGGATTATATTGATAAGCAAAATGATCCTGATGAGGATTCTGAGAGGGAAGAAGAGCAGGATGAGGAAGGAGATGACAACCCAACAGATAAACCTGATGATGATGATAATATTCCTCCTTCCCCACCCTCATGCTCTGGAGCTCGTGGATCAACTGCTACAGGGGATAGTGAACCCAACAAAGACCAGCTAGACCAGCAGTCGGGTGACCAGCAGTCGGGTGACCAGCAGTCTGATGATTAGTAGCAAGGCAATGTGCACAAGGGCAACACTAGAGATTCTCCAGTACACCAGTCACGACACAATCTAGACAACAAAGGAAAAGGCAAAGCTGTGGTTGAACCCATTAAAGGCTGATGAGTAACACTCCTTACAGCTCATCACACTAAACAAGAGATTAAGACATCAGCAAACTTCTATTACTAGAAAGTATTTGGAGAAGGACACTCTTATCTCTGACCTAGAACGCTTTCAAAGGCTGTACGTAGGAGCCAAGGAAATGATACAACACTAGAAATCAGATGCCTGATCAAGAGCTGTGTCAATTGCTGAGCATCCAAGGAGAATCCAGCTACTGGAAAGGGTACCTGAGCAGATGCTGACTTCTGATGATATGACAATCAATCCACATTAGCAGTGAAAGTCCACTACATACCGACACTCTCTAGCTCTGGAACTGGATCTACTGCTAGGAAACAGGTCTACATATAGGTGTATGAAGGAGGTTAGAACTCAACTGAAAGAAGTCTTGCTTCAAATGAAAATGGCCAGAGGAGTTTTGGATCAGAGGGTGCATGCCATCATTGAAGATCAGTCTTCGTGCAGTAAAGGACCTCGGACTTAAACGATAGTAGGAGAACAGGCAACTGCTCTCTCTTTCAGCTCGTCCGAGTTACTAAAAGGATGATGCAGCAGGAGAACCAAGCTGTTCTCATTTTTTTGGAGTTTGTGTCTGATTCTCAAGTTCTCTTGTATGCATTGCCTGCTAAAGAGGCTGAACTGCCTAGATTTTTCCCAGCTTTGTATCCTTAACATCCCGAACCAATGGATCGGCTGACTTACTTCAACATCACCAATGAACTCAAAGACAGGTATGAGCGAGCCACTATGGAATGGAAAGCCTGGAAATCACTGATCAATGACGCCCTCAAAATGGATACTGTCATGGATCTGCAAGGAGAAATGTAGAAGGTCAAACTCTGTATGAGACAGTGGAAGATCCAGCTCCGTGGATTAACGAAGATCACAAATCGGTTACTTCAACTGACTGTGGAGTCTTCTAAGATCCTGAAAAGAATATCACTGCAAAATTGGCTCGTACTGTCATAAACTGGATCCACATAGCCTCGTACTGTCATAAATTGGCCACAACTCTTCTGACAAAGGGCAAACGCAGTCTGTATGATCCCGCCACAAAAACCTACAATCCCCTCACGCCTTATGAAGTTGAGATGTCCACTAAAAGGTGGGATCAGCTTGAGTAGGAGGCCATTTACAAACTTATCCAGAAGGACAATGCTGGCATTGGGACTTCTGAGGCACCAACACAGAAGAAGGACAAGAGGAAGCGGGTTTAATGGAAGGATACTGGGTAGTTCCATCTCAGAATCAGACGGTGGATTTCCTCAGTTAGGCACTAGAATTTCCTTGGCTGGGCACCCTTGGAATTACAACTATAGGGGTGTCAAGAACTCAACAAGCATGAAGTATGGTATAAAGCTAGCAATACCAAAAGAGTAGTATCATGAGGAACATCGGCCAACTCAGTAACCAGAAGGGTTTAGGGTTTAGGCCAAACCAGAACACCAGATGGTTTTCTCAACACCGAATCAGAAACAGGTGATGGATTTTTTTAATAAAAAAAATTGGAGTTATACCAAAATTCAAGAAAGGAGGGAAGGATGTAGAAGGTGAGGACAGTCCCAGCGGACGGGAACTACCCTTTAGAAGGCCGACCATCGGGGAGCAGTCACATTGGTAGTAATTACCGTAGGAAATTACTGCAATAACTCCTAAGAGCTATAAATAGGACCCACTACCTTGTAATCGGGCTTCTTAGCTGCTTGACTTTTTGTCTTTTGGCTTTAGCTTTCTAAGCACTTTCGGGTTTACAAGCTCTTCGCCTCTAGCTTCACCCTGTAATCATTGATTTTGTAATCGTCTGAGCTTAAACCCATTATACATTGTATTGGTTATCCTTGAGCTATTAATCTAAATTTGCAAATACTCTTTCCAATTTTGTAGTTATATCTCTCGTTTCAACATAACATTCCAGTTCAGTTCTCTATTTTAGTCCAGTACTTTGTTCCAGTCTCACTAACTAAACTGAGACGACATAACCAATAGCTCTAAATTCTAACATTGGAATCAAATGTCTGAAGAGACCAACTCCAATTCCAATGGAAGCTTACATCTCTGTGGATCTATTGTAGGCATGATTTTCCAATAAACAAAGATGTTACTCTTTGTAAAAACATGCTACCAAAACATCTCAAAAATCGTAAGGTATTTAGTTTCTATTAAATTTGACAAGCTGGATATCTATATTTTTCTTCTAAAAATTGATTTGTAAGATTATGCACAACATAAAGGATGAATGAGAAACTCCATTGTCATGGGTTCCACTATGTTCTCACGTGATCGGAAAAAGCAAGCCAAGTGAGTTAGGATCCAAAATGTTTAAAACCCTTGGGAGAAACATTCTTACTCAAGGGATATTATGAGCCCAAGGGCTCCTTTATTTGTTTGTTGGATGCATCGGGGTATCCACCCATTGATGTTGATATTGAAATCGTGCAACATTGGGACCCATTATGCCAAGAGCTAAATAATGAATTTAAAGCGGACATTAAGAAACTTGTTGGTTGGATTTATCTGAACATATGGTGTACACGTTGGACAAAAACCATTGATTAGCCACTTGGATGAGGATATTAAAAGATCATAAGTTTTGTTGTTTGTTAATACCTTACCAATAACATGTCAATCAATACCCGCCCTTAAGGATGTTTGCATTTTTTATTCAAAGTTGCTGCTTACAAGAGAGACATTAATCTTCAGCCCAAAGTTCGAATGGAGCTTGCTAGAGTAGACTTAACAAATGAGATGGATATGCTCAGAAGTGTGATGCATATAAAAAAGTAGATTACAATACTTTAGATTAAAGAATGTGTAGTAGGATTGTCCTCTTTCTAGGCATCGAGCTAATTATGACTTTATCTTGGACATCCATGTAATTGCAAATTGAACAACGTGCATTTTGCGGCTACATCGCACACAGACATGTTGTTGATGGTGTGCACAATGGGACTAGTCTTTAAAGATTCTATCATGGCAAAGCTCCCATGCATTATATACACTTGGATGCAAGAAGACAAAGATAAGAGAGTTGGGAAAAATTTGTGGTATAATGTTCCTGTGGCTATAATGTTATAACTCCTTCATCCAGTAAGTGCCTTTATCTTTGGAATTCTAATGCCAAAACACATGCAAGTGCAATACATAGTTGTTAATATAAGGCAAGTATCTCTTATTCTCAAGAAGATTATGGTGGAGAAAGAGTCCATGCTAGTTCCAAGCCCAATATAAGAAAGCATTCTTTGAGAAAGGATGGCTCTTCCTGAAGCATGACAAAGCATGCACTGGCCATTGTTGACTCGGTCCTTCGAGAGCATGGTTTTGCATTGATTGACACTATTTATGTGCGTATTTTAAGGAGGCACTGAAAACATTTATTGCTTTGCAAGAATTTATAGCAAATCAAATGGAACTCAAGTTTAGAGTGCATCGAAGAGACGCGTTCGTATGGCTTCACTTCCATAGAACTCCCCCCAAGAAAAAAGTCTTATTTTCTTCCAAATTTGATGTCAAGTAACCTTGTAGATGTGAAGAATCTTGGCATCCCTCAAACAGATACTTGAACTATATATTTTTATTATTTAACGGATGTTTAAAAAATATCAAGATTATCCACTGCTTGATCCTGAGGTGCGTTGTCATGTAGAGTTGGCTTCTAAGAATGGTTGCACAGTGAGGTATTGTGGTTAGCAAAGCTGTCAAGCAACATCATAGGAATAAGTATTTTGCCTATGAGCTTGCACTTATGAGAAAGGAAGCATGGAATGAGGTAAGCAAGGCATTGACACGCGCAAGACAATGGTGTCTTTGCAGGTAATAAATGTTGCCTAAGCTAGCATATCAATATAGATCTATCAAGAGTACAAGTTTAATGGCAAGATTATTTTGAGAACTAATGAAACATGAATCAATTCATATGGCTTAATAATTGTAACTTCAACATTAAAGGTGTCTAAAGTCTATACATGTTATTGGATGAGAAATATCAAGCTACCATCTTCAACCCTATGCAAGGGATATGTAACTTCAAGAACATTGTTTACACAACCTACCAAAAATAATGTACTTCTCAAGCGATAATTACTCCTCATCAAAGTAACAAACCTCTCAATCGTAGATACTCTAGGAGAATGAATCCAAATTGACAATAGAAATTGTGTGCAATGTTTTAGGTACTAATGGTGGTCACATCTAGATTTCACATTATAGTCCTAATAAGGCAAAGGAAGATATAAAGAAACACTCTCTTGAACCTCATCTAGCCACATATCAAAGAGAAAAGCCATCTCCATATCGCGAAGGGATGTCTATAAGCTTTTTGGTGCATGCATCAATCTTTTTCCTCCCCCACCAATACTCCAATGCTTGGACTATCAGATACTGAGATTCCATAGTGGAACTCTATGGATGTGTGTGTGTGTGTGTGTGTGTGTGTGTGTGTGAGTTCAGCAAAATAGCTCGGCTCTTGCATGCAATGGCCGATGACAATGGAAAGTTGGTTGTCGTGTACCAAGTTGATGGTCACGTGATGGTGAGAGATGTTACATGTGCTGCTCAATGGCAAGAGGACCACACCAAAATGGTCGTTTGTAAGACTCCAATATGCAAAAGGAAAAATAAAAGGTAGCATCAAGAATTATGATCATATAGCATTTTAGTTTGTCATATTTCTCGAACCTTTATATGGAAATGCAAGAGGTGTGTAACCGGGGCATGGCTTCATGTGGCAACTATTGACTCAGTACAAAAACCAAAATGATATTGTTTGTGCACTATGGAGGAGATTTTAAGATGCTAGTATTTCTTGGGAGCCACATGGTCCGGATGGTGACAATTTTAGAAGACAACTAAGAGTACGCTAACAAACTTCAAATCATATTACACTGAAAGGACGGTGGTAATGCGTGAGCTAGTCTCCACCCAACCATGCTATCTTATAGCCTCCCCCTAGCGTACACATTGTCTGGTCGTGCCGGTGGCCTTTCCCGTAGGACCCATGTCCTTACATTACCCCCCCCCTTGGAGAATCATTTTCGTCCTTGAAAACAAACCTAGGAAAATGTTTCTTAAGTGCGGAGACATTCTCCCATGTAGAACCTTCTTCGGGTCTATCTAGCCATTTTACCAGCACCCTGTCACGTCTGACATGATTTCTGGTGTGAAGCTCATGAGAATCCAAAATCTTTTCGGGCTCATGGGGGATGCTTGGCGGTTCGATAAGGTCAACTAACACACCTATGTCAATGACATTATCATTTTGTCCTAGCTGTTTTCGTAAACGGATAACATGAAAAAAAGGATGAACTCCTGAGTGCTCTGGAAGAGCCAACTTATAGGCCACTTGACCTATACGTTTGAGAATGGTAAATGGTCCACAATAGCGTGGTGAAAGTTTAGCAACTTTTCCCGTCTTCAGACTTTCTCAATGCTCCGGAACTTTGAGGAAAACCTTGTCTCTTTCTTCGAAAGTAGCAAGACGAGGATGCTCATCTACGTACTTCTTATATAGATTTTGAGCTTGCTTAACATTTTGTTGAGCAACTCGAAGCATGTCAAAATGGTCTTGCAGAAAATCCTTTGCTTGTTGTATCTTCTCCTTAACCAACCCCACCGTAACGGTTGATCTAGGTTGAAATCCATACAAAAGCATAAATGGACTAAACCCTGTAGTCACATGCTTTGAACTATTACAAGAAAATTCCAATATAGGTAAGTAGTCTTCCCAATTGGTTTGCTTCTTGATAACGTACGCTCGTAGCATATCCTTTAGCACTTAATTAACTATTTCTATTTGACCATCCATTTCTGGATGATCAGCCGTACTTAGATTAAGTTTAGTTTCCAACTTTTGGAACACAGCTCTCCAGAAGTGATTATCAAACTTTCGATCTCTGTCACTAATGATACTAGTTGGAAGACCGTAGAGTTTAAATATATAATCTACAAATAGCTATGCTAATTTCAGTGTCTTAACCATAGTCTTAGTGGGAATGAATCGACCCATCTTTGTCAGATGGTCTACAATTACCCAAATGGCATCATGGCCACGATTTGTAGTAGGTATTCCTACTACAAAATCCATAGAGATACTCTCCCACTTACCTTGTGGAATCTCTAAAGGATGTAAAAGGCCACCTACCTTGAGGCTCTCTGCCTTATTAACTTGGAACTGTTAGCAATTTAGTACGTACTCTTGAACATCATGATGTAAGCCCGACCAATAAAATTGCCTCGAACTAAGGCATATGTCTTACGAATACCTAGATGACCAGCACTTGGACTATCGTGACACTCAAATAAGGTTTGGCGCCTAGTGTCTGAGTCCTTTGGCACACATACTCTACATTTGTGGAGTAAGTAGCCATCATCAATGGAAAAATTCTTCCATTGCTTAAGCTCTTCTTGAGTAGGGATGGAGCTCTATGTGTATGTGAGTGTGAGGGCTCCCTTTTTTAAACTACACTCCACACTTTGGCATATGATTGATCTTGTGCACGCTTACCACGTAATGACTCTAAAAATCCACTCTTTTTTTTGTGTGAAAGCAAGTGAATTAATCTGAGGCATCCAACTTAGTGCATCCGCTACTACATTATATCGCCCCTTGTGATATCGTAGCTTACAATCATAATCTTGAAGGATTTTGGCCCATCTAGCTTTACGGCCCTTCAAGTCCGTTTGAGTAGTAAACCATTTGATAGTCTCATGGTCAAAAACTACTTCAAACTCGGCACCATATAAATAGTGTCGCCACTTTCGTAAAGCGTGAATTATGGCATAGAGCTCTCTCTCATAGACATAATAATTCTGTTGAGCTCTATCTAACTTTTTACTTTCAAAGGCTATAGGTCTTCCCTCCTGGAGAAGTACCGCACCAATTGCTTTATCACTAGCATCAGTCTCTACCACAAACGGCTTAAGTGGGTTGACGATTGCTAGGATGGGAACAGTGGCTATAGCTACCTTGAGCTGTTCGAAACTGCATTTTTAGGCTTTTTTCCAAGAAAAGGTCTTACCTTTTGCTTTAAGTTGATCCATCATAGGAACATCAATTTTGGCATAATCACAGATATGCTATCGATAAAATCTAGCCATGCCTAAAAATATTTGAAGCTCCTGAACTGTGTTGGGATGTGGCCATCGAAGAATGGCAGTGACCTTGTCAATGTCCATTTTGATGCCAGAATAAGAGATCACATGACCGAGGTAAAGTATCTCTATTTTAAAAAAATTGCACTTGCTTTGCTTAGCATACAGCACGTTAGCTTGTAGCTATTCGAACACTAATCGTAAGTGTTCTATGTGTTCATCTTCAGTCTTACTATAAATGAGAATGTCATCAAGGAAAACCACAACAAATTTTCCAAGATAGGGATGCAAGACACTATCCATGAGTGTCATAAATGTACCTGGAGCATTGGTTAGGTCAAAAGGCATAACCAAAAATTCAAAATGCCCGAACCGTGTTCTAAAGGAAGTTTTGGAGATAGCTTGCAGTAGGATACGCACCTGGTGGTATCCTAAACAGATCTATCTTTGTATAGTATCTTGCTCCAGGTAGTTGATCAAACAACTCATCCACTCGAGGCAGAGGATACTTGTTCTTGATGGTTATCGCATTTAATCCGCAATAATCTACGCACATGAGCATAGTACCACCTTTCTTTTTTACCAATAGAATTGGTGATGCCCAAGGCAAAGTGCTAGGTCTAATGAAACCAGGAGCGAGGTAGTCAGCCAACTCACTCTCAAACTCCTTGGCTTCTTTAGCACTCATATAATAAGGTGGTTTACTCACCGGTTTAGTGCCTGGAAAGACATCTATGCCATGCTGCACATCACGTGTAGGGGGTAAACCCGGTGGTAAATTACTTGAGAACACATCACTATACTCCATGAGTAAGTGAGTTAGCTTTTGCCGTGCAAAAGGAGAAAGTAAACTAGAGTTATGCTGGGATGGAGAATCTTATAATTCCTGTAATGTTTGTTTTACAACAGTTTCATGTTGCTCTATAGAATTAAAATTGAGAGCACTTTGCTCGTTAGATTTGTTAACACTTTGTTTATCAGTAGAATTCATTGCACTTTGCATACTATTAGAATTCATTGCACTTTGCATACCATTACTAGAATTCACCGCACTTTGCTCTTGAGAATTCACAAGACTTGGAGACAAGCAGTAACACAAAAAGACTTCATCTATTAAATCTGCTTTCTGCAAAATAGAAATCTCGGCTGTACATATAAGAGGTGCATATGGTATATTTTTCTCACCAAGAAAAATCACATGTTTACCATTGGCCATAAAGGATAAGAAGTTGTGTTCAGCAATGTGTTTCCTAAACCATGCAGCCACTCCCGTCCTAGAACTACATCAGCACGGTCAATGTTCATAACTTGGAAGTCAAGGGTCATCGTATGATCTTGAATAATAAGCTCAACCCCTTGAACTACCGTGTTCCATACTTCTTTATCATTCCCAGACATTTGCTCAACCACATACTTGTGAGAGCAGGGAGTCTGTGTAAGCTTCAATTTCTTGACTAGCCTATAGTTCAAGAAGTTATGAGTTGCACCATCATCCACTAAAATACGAACACGTTATCCGTTATTAGTGCCATGCATGTGAATCAAATCATAGGGGCCAAAGGTGGGCTGCCACACACTTGTGCTTTTCTTCCATATGAAGAACCTCTATAGCACAATCTTTAGGAGATGAATCTAATGTGAGGCGTTGCACCGTGTGCATGGCCTTTTCTTTGCGTTGCAAAAGAGGACAATCTTTCGTGTTATGTTGGTCCAAAAGACATTTAAAATACATATTGTGTTTCCTTGCACGCTCAAATTCGGCAGTGCTGAGAGACCCACGTGGAGTATCTCATGAGTGCTTAGGCTTCTTAGCCTCTTGTGGGCGTGGAGAGGTAGATTGTCCCTTATTCCTCTTGGAACCATTCTTGTTTTCCTCTCATCGTTTTTGTGAAGGCTTTTCTTCACTTTGAAGTGAAAGAGGTGGTAATGTGTGTGCTAGTCTCCACCCAATCGTGTTATCTTATAGCCTCCCCCTAGCGTACACACTATCCGGCCGTGCTGGTGGCCTTGCCCATAGGACCCATGTCCTTACATTACCCCCCCTTGGAGAATCGTTTTCGTCCTCGAAAATGAATGTAGGAAAACATTTCTTAAGTGCGGAGACATTCTGCCATGTAGAACCTTCTTCAGGTCTATCTAGCCATTTTACCCACACTTGTCGTCTGACATGATGTCTGGTGCGAAGCTCATGAGAATCCAAAATCTTTTTGGGCTCATGAGGAATGCTTGGTGGTGCAATAAGGTCAACCAACACACCTGTGTCAATGACATCATCATTCTGTCCTAGCTCTTTTCGTAAATGGCTAACATGAAAAATAGGATGAACTCGTGAGTGCTCTGGAAGAGCTAACTTATAGGCCACTTGACCTATACGTTTGAGAATGGTAAAGGGTCCACAATAGCGTGGTGAAAGTTCAACTTTTTCCGTCTTCAGACTTTTTGAATGCTCCGGAACTGTGAGGAAAACCTTGTCTCCTTCTTCGAAAGTAGCAAGATGTCGATGCTCATCTACGTACTTCTTATATCGATCTTGAGCTTGCTTAACATTCTGTCGAGCAACTCGAAGCATGTCAAAATGGTCTTGGAGAAAATCCTTTGCTTGTTGTATCTTCTCCTTAGCCAACCCCACCATAACGGGTGATCTAAGTTGAAATCCATACAAAAGCATAAATGGACTAAACCCTGTAGTCACATGCTTTGAACTATTATAAGCAAATTCCAATATGGGTAAGTAATCTTCCCAATTGGTTTGCTTCTTGCTAACCTATTCTCGTAGCATATCCTCTAGCACTTGATTAACTCATTTTGTTTGACCATCCGTTTCTGGATGATTAGCAGTCTTAGATTAAGTTTAGTTTCCAACTTTTGGAACACAGCTCTTCAGAAGTGATTATCGAACTTTCGATCTCTGTCACTAATGATACTAGATGGAAGACCGTAGAGTTATATGCTCTACAAATAGCCGTGCTAATTCCGGTGTCTTAACCGTGGTCTTAGTGGGAATGAATCGACCCATGTTTGTGAAACGGTCTACAATTACCCAAATGGCATCATGGCCACGATTTGTAGTAGGTAGTCCTACTACAAAATCCATAGAGATACTTTCCCACCTACCTTGTGGAATCTCTAAAGGATGTAAAAGGACACCTACCTTGAGGCACTCTGCCTTATTAACTTGGTACTCTTGGCAGTTTAGTACGTACTTTTTTTTTGCCTTGGTCGCCTGCCTTAGTCGTGCGCTGTGGAGGGCGTAGGTGGGGCAGCCGCGGCCGGCTGTCGCTATCTGTCCACGCGTTGCTCGCACAAGAAACTGTGCCTACCTTCTTTTTCCTACAAAGCGGAGACGTCGCTGTCTGTGAAACGTGGGAGAGAAGCAGGGCGTCACACGCACATGCAAGCGGCCTTTAGCCTCCTCCCAAAAATAGCTTGGATACTAGTAGAGCATGTGTGCCAAAGGATTGCGACACTAGGCGCCAAACCTTATTTGAGTGTCACGATAGTCCAAGTGCTGGTCATCCAGGTATCCGTAAGATGTATGCCTTAGTTCGATGGCAATTTTATTGGCCGGGCTTACATCATGATGTTTAAGAGTACGTACTAAACTGCCAACATTGCGAAGTTAATAAGGCAGAGCGCCTCTCCAAACCCCTACTCTCTACTAAGTTGTGGCAGAGCCGATTAAGCCATATGAGCCAAAAGGGAATGAAAAACATCGGCATGTTTTGGTTATTTGTGTTATGTTTTTTTAGTTTTTATGTGTGGAAACTATATCTATGGAAAATAGACTAGGAACACATCATCTCCATTGAATAGGAAGTGTTTGTAGCCATTTGTTCATAACAATGTCTATGGACCTATGTTGACCAAGTCTCTAGGGGGAGCTAGCTATTTTGTAACCTTTATTGATGATTCTACTAGGAAGGTTTGCGTTTATCCTTTGTGATATAAGGATCAAATATTCTCTACTTTCCAAAAATTCTTAGCATTTTAAAGAATCACTATGGCAAGAGGCTAAAAGGCTTGAGGATTAATAACGATGGAGAGTACATCACTAGGGAGTGAAAGAATTTCTATAGCAATAGAGGTATTACAAGACAATTTACTACTTCTTACACACCTAATTAGAATGGAGTTGTAGAAAGGATAAATCAAACAATTCTAAAGCAAATTGTTGCTATGCTTTCTATGGTAAATCTGACTCAAGGTTTTTGGACAAAGGTAGTATAAATAGCAATGTGCATCCCTCACCTAGTGCACTAATGAATTACCAAATTCCTAAGGAGTTGTGGTCCAAAAAGAAGCCACACTACAATCATTGTAAGTCTTTGGATGTAAGGCATATGCACATGTGTGCATATGCCTTACATATGCACATGTGTGCATATTTTGAAGCTCCTTGCACATGTGTGCAAGGAGCTTCAAAATAAGCTAGATCCAAAGTCACACAAGTTAATTATCTTTGTTTATGGTGCAGATGGAGAAATAGAATATCATTTGTGGCACCTGGAAACTTGTAAAGTCACTCATAGTTCACACGTTATCTTCAATAAATCAAATATGCACAAAAAACCTATCAAAGTGGTTTAGAAAATTCACATTCAATGATGTTGTCTCATATTCAATGAAGACTCAGAAGACTAGTGATGCATCTTCCACTAGCAACATTCCAATTGACGAAAAAAATAGCTATAGTTAGCCATCCAGACAATCTAGTAGATCCTCCCATCCACCTAAGAGGTTTCAACCATGTTTGGACTATGTCATGCTAGCTGACTTTGGTGAGCCATCTTGCTACAAAGAATCCATACAGATGGATGAAAAGATTAAGTAGGAGTAGGCCATGCATTAAGAGTATGACTTGATTGTCAATAATGGGGCATGTAACTTAATTGAATGGCTAGAAGGCAAGCAAGCCTTACCTTGCAAATGGGTTTACAAGAAGAATTTTACATTCAATTATCTTAAGCCTAAGTACAAGGTTGGATTGGTTGCTAAGAGATTCAAGCAGTAAAAGGGAGTAGATTTTGATGAATTCTTCTTGCATGTGGTCAAGATGACCTCACTGCATACAATTCTTAGAATACTATAGCCATTGAGATTATACACCTTGTCCAAATGGATGTGAAGACAAACATTCTCTATGGAGAGCTTGAAGAGGATGTTTGCTTAAAGCAACTTATAGCTTTTGAGCAACCTAGAAGGGAGGATCTTGTATGAAAACTCAAGAAAGCTCTTTATGGCTTAAAGCAAGGTTTAAGACAATGGTATCAAAAGTTTGATGCTTTAATGCGATGCCAAGGGTTTAGAAGGATTCAAGAGAATCATTACTTGTATATAGAAAAACTTAGTGATGGTTCATTGGTCATTCTCATCTTATATGTAGATGACATGCTAATGTAGGAAACTCCACTAAGGATATTACAAAATTGAAGCACATGTCAATAGAAAAAGTGTTGCTATGAAGGATCGGGGAAATCAAATCATTTTCTTGGTATGTCATGCTAATTGCAGGAAATTCCACTAAGGATATTACCAAATAGAAGCACATGTCAATGAGCAAAAGCTAATCGCTATGAAGGATTTAGGGAATGCAAATTAGCTGGGGAGAGACAAGAAAAAGAGTATTCTTGAGTTGTCTCAAAATTCTTATATTTAAAAATGACAAAAGTGGGGTACTCGTTGTGCCCCCCCCCCCTGCATATTGAAACTAAACAAAGAAGATTCTCCCAAGCCAGATGTTGAGAGAGCAAAAATGGTAAGTGTGCCATATTCTTTGGATGTAAGCAGTAGTATTATGTATGCTATGGAAGCTACACGGCCAAACATTGCATTTGTAGTGGGAGTGACTAGTCGGTATATGGCTAATCCTAGCAAGCAACATTGGATACCAGTGAAACATATTCTCATGTACTTGAAGGGTACAACAAGAAAGTGTTTACACTTTGGTAATAGAGGTGCATCGACTATTGGTTATAGGGATGTGGGTTAGATGGACATGGTGAGGGGGAGAGGGAGAAAATAAGACAAGAGATAGAGAGAGATAAGATAAGGCATGACTATAGCATTGAGTTTTTAGACCTTAATTATTTTTTACAATGTGTTCGCATACGAGTGGCCACCCAAGTTGGGTTGATCCCAATAGTGAATATGAACACCTAGATCATCCCTTTAGCTACATTTAAAAGTAGGAAACATTATTTTCAAATCACTAGACCTATTTCCATTCTAGAGTTTTCATGATGATCTAATTCCTTCATAGGTCGTCTTTATTTTCCATGATGTTTGGCTTTTTTCTCTTATCATTTAGGTTTTTCCTCATAGTGGATATCTACTTCCCATCTGTTAAGTCTTCCTTAGTAATCCCCATTAATTTTTTTGATTGTGTATGCTTCTCTCCCTTGAGCAGGTTTTTGTTCACAATCTAATCACCTATGTTTGCTTTTGCCAGCATCGCTTGTGTCAATAGGGACTGTGGCTTTACCCTTATCAGCTAAATGATGAGAACCATGTGATTGAGAGTGTCTCTTGGCTCTTTTTGAATGTCGTTTGCAAGAATGCATTGAGTGTTCAGAGGTTTGACGTTCCTTAGTAAGTCTTCCTTAGTATTCCCCATTAATTTTTTTGATTGTGTATGCTTCTCTCCCTTGACCATGTTTTTTTTCACAATCTAATCACCTATGTTTGTTTTTGCCAGCATCGCTTGTGTCAATAGGGACTGTGGCTTTACCCTTATCAACTAAATGATGAGAACCATGTGATTGAGAGTGTCTCTTGGCTCTTTTTGAATGTCGTTTGCAAGAATGCATTGAGTGTTCAGAGGTTTGACCTTCCTCAGCACCTCCAATACGTGGATTTCCTTTGGTTTGCTCGCCTTGAGAGTGCAACTGCTCATCATCGTACCCTTGTTCTAATTCCTTTGCCATTGTACTAATGTTGTCCTAATTTATAGTATACAAATTGCAGAAGCTCTCCTTCCTCGCATTGAGTGTCATACATGCATTTTGAATGATTGATTGACTCTCAATTCTAACGAGGAGATTGGTTCTTGTCAAGAAATTTAGCTCACCACCGCGATCGCCAAAATGGAATGAGTTGGATCCCTCCTTATTTGAGAGTTAGACTCGCAGTAACTAACCAAGTTAAGATGATTGGATGAAGACTTTAGATTTGAAATGACCAAATTACACACTTTAGAATATAAACTAGATTATGATGAAAGACTTCACATAACAAACTCAGATGATAAACTTTAGATAACATACTCAGATGATAGACTCCTGAAAAGAGACTCAAATGAAGACTTGAATTATATTCAAATTTAGATAGTAATTCAAAGTAAAGAGTTCAAGTAACAAGACTATGGAATGATTAATCTGGAAAGTATAGCTAGTACGAAGCTCAAAAATAACTGCTTCTAAGCTCTATAAGCTACATGTAGAAAGCATAGATCTAGCATTCCCAAACTAGGATTCATGGGTCCTATTTAAAGGTGTCTACAGTAGCCTGTGATTGGTTGGCACGATCATACAATCTGGTGGTAACTCAAATGGCTTCCACGCAAAACTGTATGAAAGGGTTGGTTCCCACCTTCTACATTCACCATTAATGACACTCAATTAACTTTCAAATTAAAATTCCATTTGTGACACTTATATACTAAATAGAGGTGTCTTTATATCACATGGAAAAGTAACACGCCTTGAGGTAGAAGGAAAGGAGAACACAAATTGGTGCAAATTCTATGACACCAAAGAGGTCTCTTCAAAAGAGAGCATTTTCTCTTTTCTGCTTGATTGTCAGTTTGATAAAGAAATAAAACCAATGACTGTACCATATTAAAGAGGAACTCTCTCCCTCTTATTTTGTAAGTGTTTATATGGACATGGTTTGCACATGGATGTGCTTCAAGTGTATGCACTTTTTTACCACTTGGTTGGATGTTATGTCATTTATAGGATCAAGACCATAAGAGCAAAGGTGCCATGCCCAAATAGGGTGTGTAGATGAGACTGTGGATGCAGAGTTTAGGGTGCAGTGGATTTCTAGGAGGCCATAGATTGCCACAAAAGTATGTAGCCTAGCACCCCATGGCTTGCGTCATGCAAGGCTAGTGAGCAAAGAAGGGTGAAGTGTCGAGTCCATGACTATTCATGCATAGGACTCCTATGGTTGGGTGGTAACCTTTTACAAGCTCCTATGCTAGAGAGCTCCTTGAAGAGCTCTTCCAAGTTATTTTGGACAGAAGTGTATGAAGCCAACATGAGAGAGAGAGAGAGAGAGAGAGAGAGAGAGAGAGAGAGAGAGAGAGAGAGAGAGAGAGAGAGAGAGAGAGAGAGAGAGAGAGAGAGAGAGACTATAATTCTCACATTAATTCTAAGAGAGCCTTGGAAAGAGACTCTCAAAGAAATTTCATGAGAAATGGACAATAGTTTAGCTTTATTCAAGAAGAAAAGAGAGTAAGTTCCACTCTCATGGTTTACGTTGCTAAAAATTTCTAACTACTCAATCCTAGTCAGGGCTATTTGCAACCCACATATTATGACCTCCCTAGTGTTTCACATTTAGTTTCTAAGTCATGCGAATGACTAGCAAAATAAGGCAAGAAATAGAGGATGAACATGGGTTCCCATCCCCACACTTACACAAAGACTCGCACACGAGGCACGAGTGTTTTCTCTAGGAAAACATGGCAAAATAGGTTATGTGAGCCTATGAAAGGCATGTAAAAAATGGAATTATGGCTCAATGTTTAAGCATTTGCGCATGGAATCAAGTACCGTAGAGTTTAAATGCATGCCAATCTTTTGCACTGGGCAACTTAAGTAAGATTGAAAGGATTCGAACCAAAAATTTCAAAAGGAAAGTTACCTTCGCCATAAGTCCTCCACTAGAAATTAAATTACATAACCAAGGTTATTATAATTGACTATGTTGGATAATTTTGAAGCAAGACAAGGTCTATAAACCTCAATTCTCATAAAGACATTAATGTTGAACACCCATTGAGACAACTAGATATGGATTGGTAACAACTAAAAGACAGTCATGCATTGCTACCTAAAATACAAAGTATTTTGTCAAAGGTGGTTTGTGCATGGTCAACTTGTACTGAGGACCTCAGTAGGCCATGCAAGAGACAATTGAATCCCTCTCTTGTGAGCACTCATATGATAGAGACATCCTACATTGTCTACTTGGTAGGAGCAAGACCATATCCAACGCAAGCAGAAAATAAAGCAACTCCCAATCGAAAAGGATAAACCAAATTATTTATAGGCAAAAGTAGATTTTTTGCTTGAACAATCAGTAGGTAGAAGGTTGAAGATGCCAAGCAAAGTAGGTAGAACTCTAAGATGCCAAGCAAATCATATTGAATGCCTTGTGCAAACAATCTAGATCATTGGAGATATCACTTTTCCATTAGTACCACTTTATGCACTCACAATGTGTGCTTGAGAGAGAGAGAGAGAGAGAGAGAGAGAGAGAGAGAGAGAGAGAGAGAGAGAGAGAGAGAGAGAGAGATGGCAATACATTCACTCCTACAATCACTACAACTAAGGTTCACTATGTGCTCCTCACTTGCATAGAGTTAAGATTAATGTGATGGTTAGTCCGGTTAGTAATGAGTGGGGTTGATATTGAGTAGACAACCAACCATGTCCAGCTCAAGCACAATATAACCCTTTATTTAACAATAAAGCCTCTAAAAAATAAGATGGAAAATACTTACTTTAGTAGGGGGAACACCCCAACCCCTCAGGGGTGAATTTTATTCAAAATCCACCTTAATATATTGGTGACTCTCTCAAATACTTTTTAGCCTAGTGTAGCTTTAGTGTCAGAAAGGTTTGCGCTATCTTTGGCCAATGAGGACATAGAAGGTGACAAAGCAAGAGGAAGGTGGGGATGGAGTGGAGGGAGCGTGAGCGAAAGGCAAGAGTGGACTGGAGGGAAGTGGAGGGAAGGCAACAGAGCTACTAAAAAGAAGCTGCAATGTAAGACAAAGCTACCTATGTGATTGTGAGGGCCATGCAAAGGACCGCCGATTGTACCATCTCCAAATGGATACACCACGATTCTTGACATCCCTCCCGCTTGAGACCGACACCAAGACAAGACTCCTCCTACTCTTTGATGCTAGCTTAAGGGGGTGATAGCAATCACTTTTTTTCATAAGGAACCCTTAACCTCAAAATATCTCTCCTTATTGATTCAAAAACTTTTCAATCAAAATCATCAGAATAAATTTGAACTCCACATTCCAAGTTCAATTGATGGGATTCGCTAGTTCACCCTTGGTTCAAGGTCATTGATGCTTTTCCCCCCGGTTATGACCGAGCACAACCGTCAGTGCATTCCCCTAAGATGAGTGTATTTACTAACTATAGGTATCCCTCATTTCCAAGTTTGATTCCCGCTCCGTAGGTCGGAATCTGTTTCCCCATTTTCGGATTAACTTAATGGACAACATAAAATTGGGTTCAATTTTTCAGCCAATAATTAAGCCTCTGAAACCCACCCCCACCAAACCGTTTGATAAATACATATTTCCAAGGTAGTACTATGATACTTAGTCTAGAAAACAGTGTTCCAATCATATCGAACCAAGAATACATTCCAAGCATTTGAAAGCAGCATGCAAACTGTTGCACACACTTATAAGCGTGCATTTATAAAGGTTGTTCCCACCTTTTTTTGTTTTAAAATGTTTTACTTCTTTTTTACTTTAGTATTATTAAATTTATCTAGTTATCTTTCAAGCAATCACATAGACGTCTCCAAGCATATCGATATCCTCGTCCCAAGACTCGGGTATCATGTCTCTTCCGCCACATGTGGAGGCGATGCCTTTACAAAATTTCCAATTCTTAATTTTTTTATCTTGTGTGGGAAAGGCTTCAAAGATAATCTACTCTAGGTTCTTTTTAAATCAATAATCCAAGAAGCATAGCAAAGGTTTGACTGATGAGGACAATTGCGGGGTTAGTCCATTTAGGTTCCTAGCCTAGAATTTCCAAGGTTCCTTTCTACCAAAAAATAAGTAGAGTTTCTTAATTAAATCGCATCCTCCTCCCTTATCTGATCACTTCATGGATCCATTTTCCTTCCTTCTTTTCTCGTTGTCATTAGGCCTACTCAGACTAGGCCGCTTTCCAAATGCATCCGTGGGTCTCACCACCCGGTCGGGATTCATTCCCATTCAATCCCATTTCTAGGGCATTGAATGAACCCTAGCTCAAAACTTAGACAAACGGTTATTAATCCTAGCCAAAAAGAACCATCCCTTGCTGCATTCCACATGTAAACACCTGTATCAGCCTTTTCCAAACATGTAAGACAAAGGTCACACTTAAATCTATTATGTTATGCTAGGGCTATCTACATCAAATCTTCTCGTTAAAGTTTTAATCCTAGTTGACATTTAGAGTGAGTTATTTGAGTTATAATCCCTTAGTTTCAAACAAGACCTTAAGAAACACAATGAGTCTCTTGAGAGTTTAAGGTTTTGTCTCCCCGAAAGTTTCAAGTTAACCCCATGTTGGGCAATTCTCATTTGTTTTCTTTGCACCATTTTCCATCCATGGGGCATCTCCATGGAAGCAATGGGAGTTTTATGTTCAAGCAACACGGTCATCACTTTCACGAAGCTATCCCCTTACTCCCCACCATATCGAAATTGCAACACAAATTTGAACAAATACAAGCTTGAAAAGGAAAATTCATATGCCTTCTATAATGATCTTTGCTTTAGTGTGCGACATGAATTGCAACCATAGAACTTTAGAGTGCACCAACTTGAAATCGTAAACTTCTTTTAAGTGATTATGCAAGAGTCAATGCTTAATTGTGTAAGAGTAGAACTTCCATGAATCGTAGTGCAAGAGTGGAAATGCAACATTTCTAAGAGTGGACATGTTAGTATAGAGAGAAATGCGCATGCAATGAAGTATGAATGATTAAAAAGTTATTATTTAAATGGGATTTAGACATAGTTTGCTACCGTGGAGATGATTATTTTCGTAGCTAGGAGAGGTTTAAGGATTTGTGGTTTTCCAATTGACAAGAGGGGAGGGAGAATAACTTTACTTGGAAGGGAAATCCTCTTTCAAAGAAAACTCCTTTAGCTTTAATAAAATTTCTCTTCAAAACCTCAACTCCTTCTTGAGAGAATTATATATTCATAATAAGTAGGTCACTAAGACTTTCACACATAATTTATGCAAAATCAAGAAAAAGTTGTGGGCCTTTCATGAGAGCATTTTTGGAGAAATTACAATTCCTCATTTTGGACAGTAAGGTTAGTTCCAAAAATTTACCTTCATACGAGTAATTTAGGTAAGAGAATAAGAGTAACTTAAGTTAAATAAATTTCTTTCTACACTCTCTATGTCATATTAGTCAAGTAATCTAAGAAACTTGAAATAACAGAACTGGAAATCTTTAGATAATTATGACCTCCTGTCACCTATGGTTAAAGAGAGTGCTTTCTACTCTCTCTATGCCATACTAGTGTGGTAGTCTAAGAAACTAAAAATAACATCATGGTTAGTTGTTAGCAACATGGTTAGTTATGATTAGTAATGAACCATAATTAAAAGAAAACAACAAAATTAAGAAGTTATTTCTTCTTCCCAAGCCAGCAAGGGAAAGGATTTCTTATGAAACATGAGAGCTTTAAGCATGAATTTAAGTAAGCATAAAATTAAATCACTTTCAAGAAAGTGCAGAAGCATAAAGAGTGTGAGGGCCATACCCAAACTCAACCCTACTCACCTCCCTTAGTCTTCCAGACTACTCTAGGGAATGACGTAGATCTATCTACAGGTATCCCTCCCACTTGGGACTGACACCCAGACAGGACTCCGGCCTATCTCAAATGCCAACCCAAGGGGGTAAATCCCATCAATTTGATGACTCTATCCGCTTATCATAATTTAATCCGTCCTTGGCATCTTTTAGTCATCCACACCCAAAATCGTGGTCCTTAGTCTTGATTCTCTTGATCTTTAACTTGAGGATCTGCTCTTGCTTTCTTGTTCTCCCTTGGTTCATGGCGATAACCCCTTTTTTTTGACAAGCAGGCACGACAGTTATCCCTTTCCCCTAAGAAGAGGGATCTTGTAATCCTACCTGGTCTCAATCGTTCCCGCTTACCCGTTTTTATCCCGCATAGTACTAGCGTTTAACATAAAATTGTTATTCAACATCTCTGCCATCTAACCCTTTGGATCCACCCACCCACCGAACCATTTTATGAAAATCCCTTCCCGAGAAAGTACTTAACTACTACAAAATCAGGAAAACAGTCTATCAGACAATAAGCAACATACAATCTGTTGCATACCCTCGTTCAGGGAGATTCATCTGGTTGTTCCCACCGGATCTTTATTTAGAAGCTTTTAATTAATTTCTTTACGTTTACCTGCTGCAATTAGCTTGTAACTAGTTTCTTAACTAATCATGCAACACATTTAGTTTCAACCAATTCATCTTGCCTTACCCAGGACCAAGATAATCGGTTACAAGCCATCAAAATGGCAACACCTTCACAGTATTTCTTAGAATTAAGTGTTTGGGAAAGGCTTATCAAGTAATTTAATCATTCCTTCTTAAGCATTTTTTTTCGAGAGGTATAGCACCATCTGGTGACAAATGCACATGACAACCCATATATTCCTAGCCTTTCCAGTTCCTTTTTACGCAACCAAATTGAACAAATTTCCTTAATTCAATTTACATCATCCTCCCTGAGTATGACCTTCTTGTCCAACTATTGTCATTAGGCCATACCCGGATTATGGCCATTTTCCAATAAGAAACCGCGGATACTTCACCCGGCCGGGCAAAAATAAAACAAACCCATTCATCCCTTATCCCTCAGGTATGAATGACCTAGGTATAACAAACTTGCCGATTACGCCGCCCTAGCCGAAAAGGGCCAATCTCTGTCAAGTTTCCCAAGAGAATCCTCTCAATGGGCCGGCCTTTCAACAAATTGACCCAAGAAGATCCATCTTGGTTTTCGATCATTTCTAGACAATTTTCAAAACTCTTAGTTAAATCTATATTTTGCAATGGGATATCCCTATTACCTCTCGAGATTCCTTTTTAACTCTTAGTTGGTAATTTTCAGGTTCATTCACTTATTAACCTTAATTCTTACTTTCATTAATTATCTACCAGCCAAGTTTATTTAGAAAATACAAGCAAGTTTTTGCCATAGGCATTTGATGGTTAATGTCTCTTCGAAAATGTCAAATTTTTAAGTTCAATCAATCCCCGTTTTGTACGATTCCCAGGTTTTGCAATCCTTTGCCATCCATGGGGCATCTCCATGGAAGCTTGTAGAGTTTTCAGTTCAAAACAATACGGAGATCAATTGTGTGAAGTTATCCCCTATCTCCCCCATCCCGTATTTGCAAACAAACTCGAAATTGACAACTTTAGAAATACTCTTCAATACCAAAAATTGAACTACTTCTATCGAGCTTACACAACTACTCTTTTCTTATGGTGCCTAGCTTTCCATTTAAGAAGCTAGAGGGTCGTCTTATAATTTATGGGTCTTCAAAATTTTAATTAAAGCTCACTGAACCATCTAAAGCTTTCCATTAAAGCTTGGAAGAGAGGATTATAACCATACATTCTTCCTACCGTAAAGAGACATGCAAACCCTAAACTTGATTACCATAATGAGACCAAACCTTTCTCTCTTTAATGAGACAAGGTTTCCATGGAAGCTTAACCCTAATCACACAAGGTCACCATGGAAGCTAAACTCTAAATTGCAAGCTTGTCTTTCAAAGCTTTTCCTAAGTGCAAAGTTACCATCAAACCTTAACTTAAGGATGCAAATCTACCTTTGAAGCTTAGCTTAATGATGTATAGATACTCTTAGCACTTAACCTTAATTACAAGGTTACCATTGAAGCTTATCTTAAGAGTGCAAAGCTACCTTTGAAAGCTTAACTTAATGATGTATAACTACCATTATTACTTAAACCTAATTCCAAGGTTATCATTAAAGCTTAAACCTAAAATACAAGGTAGTCACTAAAGCTTACATGTAAGTGCAAAGTTACCATTAAAGCTTAGCGTAAGAGTGCAAATCTACCTTTGAAAGCTTAACTTGATGATGCATAACTACCATTAATACTTAATCCTAATTTTAAGGTTACCATTAAAGCTTAAACCTAAAATACAAGGTAGTCACCAAAGCTTACACCTAAGTGAAAAGTTACCATTAAAGCTTAGCTTAAGAGTGCAAATCTACCTTTGAAACTTAACTTAATGATGTATAACTACCATTAATACTTAACCCTAATTCCAAGGTTACCATTAAAGCTTAAACCTAAAATACAAAGTAGTCACTAATGTTAAGAAATAAGACGTAGCTAAATAGATAATTGAGTAGATTACTTAATGGAGAGAGACAGATTTATATATACGAGATTATAGAGTAGAGAGAGAGAGAGAGAGAGAGAGAGAGAGAGTACACACGATATACGTGGTTCACCCAATGTGGGCTACGTCCACGGGAAAGCAGCCACTCAATGGCTTTAGTACTTCAAAATAAGAAGTAGTTTACAAAGGGATTATACCCTTAATAGAGCTCCCGCCTTGCTTCACTCTCACCACCTCACACTCACCTTGTTGCATCAACTTCACACACTATAAAATGTGTGTAGAAATGGCCTCCTTTTATAGGCCAAAAGGGCTGCCCTCTCTTATGAGAGACAGCCATGTGTAGCCGCCCTTGTGCGAATAAGTCCAAATCAGACCCTCCAATCCGCCCATGTGTGGCCGCCCTTGAGAAGACAAGTCCGCTTTTGAATTCGGCCACCGGCCATTGACTTCCGACCACCGGCCACCGGCCATTGACTTCCGACTACCGGCCATCGGCCATTGACTACCGGCCACCGGCCAACCGACCGGTTGTTTTCCGACCACTTTCCGGCCGCCGTCCGGCCATAATATTCCGGCGAAAAAGAATATTCCGGCGAAAAAAGGTCTCGGGGGCCTCCGCCCCCGAGGCCTTTAAAGTTGTCCCTGATTCTTGTCCGTGAAAATTTTGGTTTCCGGTGAGTGATTTTCCTTCACGCACAATGGCTTCTCCTCATAATGGGGGCCTTACAAATGTGCACTTTTACCACAGAAAATTATAAGGGTAAATCAGGCTCCATACTTAACAATCTCCCACTTGGAGACTGATCTCCAAACCAAACCTGTGATTGCTTTCCATTCTGGCTTCTTATCCTTGAATGCCGATTGAAGATGAGCAAAAGCTCAACTTCTCCTTGTTGACCACCTTTGTAAACATGTCTGCAGGATTTTCACTTGTATACACCTTTCCTAGCTTTAGTTGTCCCTCTTCCAAAAGAGTGCGTATGAAGTGATATCTCACCTCAATGTGCTTTGTCCTTGAATGAAAGGCTGAGTTCTTCGCAAGATAGATAGCGCTTTGGCTATCACTGTACAAGACACAATTGTCTTGTTTGAATCCAAGCTCTTCTAAGAATCTGTGAAGCCACAGAATTTCTTTGCTTGCCTCCGTCATTGCTACATACTCTGCTTCCGTGGTAGAAAGTGAAACCACTTTCTACAGCTTTGAAGCCCAGCTTACTGCTGTGCCTCCAACCGTGAACACATAGCCAGTAGTGCTCCTTCGAGTATCTTTGTCACCTGCCATATCTGCATCAGTATACCCTTCTAGAAAAATATCAGTTCCTCCAAAATATAGAGCATTTGTTGTTGTCCCTTTTAGATACCTAAGTATCCACTTCACAGCTTGCCAATGCTCTTTACCTGGGTTTTCCATGAACCTACTCACAACTCCCACTGCATGTGCAATGTCTGGCCTTGTCCAGACCATAGCATACATGAGAGAACCTACCACTGCAGCATATGGAACTTTAGACATACAGGCTATCTCCTCTTGTGTCTTTGGACACATATCCTTCGTTAGTTTAAAATGACCAGCCAAAGGTGTAGAAACTGGTTTTGCATTTTGCATTGCAAACCTTTCTAGTACCTTCTTGATGTAATCTTCTTGAGATAGCTTTATTGTCTTCTTCGTCCCGTCCCTTGATATTTTCATACCAAGTATCCTCTTTGCAGCACCTAAATCTTTCATTGAAAAAGATTTGGACAGCTCCTCTTTTAGGTCTTTGATGTCCTGCATGTTAGCACTTGCAATCAGCATGTCATCAACATACAACATTAGGATGATGAATTTCCCATCTCCCAAATTCTTCGTGTAAACGCAGTGATCCGAGTTGGATCTTGTGAATCCATGATCCAACATCCATCGATCAAACTTCAAGTACCATTGTCTTGATGCTTGCTTTAAACCATACAAGCTCTTCTTTAATCTGCAAACCATTTTCTCCTTACCTTTTACTTCATACCCCTTTGGTTGAAGCATGTAGATTTCCTCCTCTAAGTCACCGTGAGGGAATGCCGTATTTACATCCATTTGCTCGAGATTTAGATCATGAGCAGCCACAAGGCTTAAGACAAGCCTAATTGAGTTCATTTTTACAACAGGAGAAAATATTTCATTGAAGTCAATACCTTTCTTTTGAGAAAAACCTTTTACCACAAGCCTAGACTTGTACCTTTTCTTCCCACCTTCTTCTTCCTTTAGCTTGTACACCCATTTGTTTTGAAGTGCCCGCTTACCTTTAGGCAACTCAACCAACTCCCATGTTTGGTTGCGATGTAGTGAGTCCATCTCCACTTGCATGCTCTTCGTCCATTCTTCTTTAGATTCATGTTGCATAGCTTCTTCATATGATTCCGGCTCTCCAGAATCTGAGATCAAGAGATGGTTGAAGGAAGGAACAAACCTTTTTGGAGGTCTACTTGCTCTTGTAGATCTTCGGGGAATAGATTGAGGCTCCTCATTTGGTTGACGTTGTTACACATTGTCACCGTTTGCAGTCCTTGAGTCTTCACCGTCCTCAAGCTCCATGTACTCATCACCTGTTTCTTTTGTTTGTTTTCTTTCCAAGTAATCTTTGTACATATTTTGTTCGTTAAAAATTACATCCCTACTCCTTAAGATTTTACCATCTTCAGGATTCCATAGGCGATACCCAAAGTCTCCTTCTCCATAGCCAATGAAGAAACACTTTTTGGACTTTGCATCTAGCTTTGATCTTAGGCTTCTATCTATGTGCATGAAAGCCTCACACCCAAACACTTTGAGAAATGCATAATTCACCAGTTTACCTGTCCATGCCTCTTCTGGAACTCCCCCATCCAATGCCGTTGAGGGTGACCGATTGATTAAGTACACAGACGTACTTACAGCTTCCGCCCAAAGTTCAAGCGGTAGGCCTGCATGTAGCCGCATGCTTCGTGCTCGTTCCATGATTGTCCTATTCATCCTTTCCGAAATCCCATTTTGTTGAGGTGTCCTTGGGGTTGTCCTTTGCCTCCGAATTCCATTGCTAGCACAAAAGCTTTCAAAAGCTTGGCTACAATATTCACCTCCATTGTCGGATCTGAGGCATTTAACCTTGGTACCTCTTTCATTCTCCACAAAGGCTTTCCACCTTTGAAATATGGAAAATACATCGGATTTATTCTTTATGACATAAACCCATGTTTTTCTAGTCGCATCGTCTATGAATGTTACATAGTACAATGAGCCACCAAGTGATGGTGTACTTGCAGGACCCCAAACATCAGAATGAACCAACTCAAGTTTTTTATTTTTTCTTTCATTTCCTGAATTTTGAAATTTTACCCTCTTTTGTTTACCATAAACACAATCTTCACAGAACTCTAAGTCCACTTCTTTCAAACCTGGTAGAAGCTTCTTTGTTTGAAGGATTTGCATTCCTTTGGCACTCATATGCCCAAGTCGGTAGTGCCACACCGCACTGTCAACTTCTGTAGTTGCTGCACAAGCTGAAGGTTGCGTGCTAACAGTACACAAGTAAAGTGTACCGACTTTTTCACCCTTGGCAACTACCAAAGATCCCTTTGAGATCTTCCACCGTTTGTTTCCGAATGCAATGTTGTGACCTTCATCATCCAATTGTCCTATAGAGATCAAATTTTTGCGAAGAGAAGGAACATGCCTAACATCTTTAAGCTTCCATTCATTTCCGTTAGCAGTTTTGACAGAAACTGTACCTTTGCCGACAATCTCACAAGCTTCATCATCTCCCAAGTATACATACCCAAAATTACCTTTGGTGTAGTCTTGGAAATGTTGCTTGTGTGGTGTCGCATGGAATGAAGCCTCGGAATCTACTATCCAGGAATTAGACACATTGTCTAATGAGAGAATTAGAGCATCTTGCTCTACTTTACCTGCCACATTGGCCTCCAATGTTGGCTTGTTGTCTTGAGACTCTGTCTCCTTCTTCTTCTTGGACCAGCAATCCTTCTTGACGTGGCCCTTCTTGCCGCAGTTCCAACATTCAAGAACTGACTTTGTGCGTGACTTGCTCCGCCTTGAGCGATCACGACCCTTTTGGTTTTTGAACCTCTCCTTAGGCCTTCCTCTTGTTTCCACTGATAGTGCAGCACTTGATGATTCTCCCGTGCTTCTCCTTCGCATTTCCTCGCTTAGAAGAACACCCACAACATCATCAAACTTAAGAGTATTTGTGCCAGAGATAGAATTACTTACAGCCATCACAAGGCTGTCCCAACTATCTGGTAGAGATGATAGTATAAGGAGAGCTCGCACTTCGTCATCGAAATTGATTTTCACTGATCGAAGTTGACTTATGTTTGTGTTAAAGTCATTTAGGTGTCCTACAACTGAACCATTCTCTGCCATCTTTAGATTGAACAAGCGCTTCATAAGAAATACCTTATTGGATGCCAATGGTTTCTCGTAGAAGTCGTCAAGTGACTTCATCAAGTCCTCCGTGGTCTTCATCTCCGAAACATTGAAGGCCACCGTTGACGCCAAGCTTAACCGGACTGTTCCCAGTGCCTTTCGATCAAGGACAATCCATGCTTCATCTGCCATTGTTGCGGGCTTCTTCGCAAGACCGCCTAGTGGCAAATAGAGGTCCTTCTGGTAGAGATAGTCTTCAATCTGCATCTTCCAATGTTGGTAGTTTTTGCCGTTGAACTTCTCAATCTTGAGCTTCCCTTCCTCCGCCATAACTCCCACTCAATTCAAGGAATCCTTTCCTTGAGATAATTTAGCTACGAGCAAACCTTGCTCTGATACCAGTTGTTAAGAAATAAGACGTAGCTAAATAGATAGTTGAGTAGATTACTTAATGGAGAGAGACAGATTTATATATACGAGATTATAGAGTAGAGAGAGAGAGAGAGAGAGAGTACACACGATATACGTGGTTCACCCAATGTGGGCTACGTCCACGGGAAAGCAGCCACTCAATGGCTTTAGTACTTCAAAATAACAAGTAGTTTACAAAGGGATTATACCCTTAATGGAGCTCCCGCCTTGCTTCACTCTCACCACCTCACACTCACCTTGTTGCATCAACTTCACACACTATAAAATGTGTGTAGAAATGGCCTCCTTTTATAGGCCAAAAGGGCTGCCCTCTCTTATGAGAGACAGCCATGTGTAGCCGCCCTTGTGCGAATAAGTCCAAATCGGACCCTCCAATCCGCCCATGTGTGGCCGCCCTTGAGAAGACAAGTCCGCTTTTGAATTCGGCCACCGGCCATTGAATTCGGCCACCGGCCACCGGCCATTGACTTCCGACCACCGGCACCGGCCATTGACTTCCTACCACCGGCTATCGGCCATTGACTACCGGCCACCGGCCAACCGACCGGTTGTTTTCCGACCACTTTCCGGCCGCCGTCCGGCCATAATATTCCGGTGAAGAAGAATATTCCGGCGAAAAAAAAGGTCTCGGGCACCTCCGCCCCCGAGGCCTTTAAAGTTGTCCCTGATTCTTGTCCGTGAAAATTTTGGTTTCCGGTGAGTGATTTTCCTTCACGCACGATGGCTTCTCCTCATAATGGGGGCCTTACAAATGTGCGCTTTTACCACAGAAAATTACAAGGGTAAATCAGGCTCCATACTTAACAACTAAAGCTTACACCTAAGTGCAAAGTTACCATTGAAGCTTAGCTTAAGAGTGCAAATCTATCCTTGAAGCTTAACTTAATGATGCATAACTATCATTAATACTTAACTCTAATTCCAAGGTTACCATTAAAGCTTTAACCTTAATATGATGCACATAAACCTTCTTAGTATTAAAACACATAGTTTAGATTAATTAATCCTGCTAGAAGTGAAGATTACCTTCTCTAAACAAGAGGAAAGTGGGGTTGAAGTCCTTCTTGAAGAGATGTGAGGCTCTAGGAAGAAGCAAAGGGATTTAGGATGAAGAGGAAGGAGAGAGGAGCTTCTTCACAAAACCCTCAAGGGTTTGGCCTTCAAGAGAGTGAGAGAGCAAGAGCAAGGTTTAATAAAAACCCTGATTTACTTAAGCATAATCTTGAGCATGGCAAGTATGCAAGTAGCTTAACAATGTGTGTAAAATTACAAAGGAGAGGGGGTGTTTATATAGGAAATGGTGGGTAGAATACAGTGTATATACTGGGGAGGGTGGATGAAAAAGTACAAATATAGTCCCACTAAAAACCCACAAAAGTAGAGAGAGGGAGAGGGTGGTTGGGTTCACCTTCAATGTAAGCTAGAGAGAGAATGAGTGGATAGTTGCAACTTTTCACTCATTCAAAAAAATTACTGTAAATTGAATTCTTCAATCAAGGAATTTTATTTCAATTTGAATTCTTCTAAATTCCTATTGGACCCTAATTCTCTTGTCAATTCTTATTGGACCCCAATTTCTTCTCAATTCCTATTGGACCCCAATTCTCTTCTCAATTCTTATTGGACCCCAATTTCTTCTCAATTTCTATTGGGCCCCAATTCTCTTCTCAATTCTTATTGGATACCAATTTCTTCTCAATTCCTATCTCTTAACTTTATCTTCCAATCAAGTTAGTCTCTTTTTCTGCCAGTTCTCAATCTAGATCAGTTGCCACGCGGCTTTTGACAAAGAAGTATAAAAATAATCTTAATCTTTTTGGAAAAATATAGGGATGACGTAATTTCTTATCCGGAATATCCTTGTCTTTTCATTCTAGAGTAAAGTCTCGTTGTCCTCATGACTTCTTTGTTGGTCTTGCTTTTTCTAAATTATTTTCTAGGCTGAAAAAGTTCTGAATGGCTCTAGGGTTTAGGGAGGGACCTTACAAACTCCCCAACAAAAAGAAAGCTGTCCTCAGCTCCTGTCCTCAGCTCGGGACATGCTTTAGAGAGTAGTGAGACTCAATCTTCGATCAACTTATGATTAAAGATGGTCAATAACTTTAGGGTATTTAGATTAAAGGGTAGTGAAGTTGGTATGGACCTTGAATAATACACTTCTCTTCCAATTTTTAACACTGCCTCAAAAGTCTTAATCATAAAGAAGTCTTAATGACTTGGGGTTACTTTAATTACTAAATGTGATCTTACTCAACTAGGTATTTTTCCTTTGGTGTGAACGGATTGTGTTTCTCTTGTGAGGTCTAAAGATCATTTCTTCACTTCGCTCACTATCTAGCCTCAATACGCTTTGTAAAAATCTTACCATTCTTACCTAGACTTTAACTTTTTTCATTTTGAGTGTTGACTCATTTCTCTATTGATATCATCCAGCTGATACCATGTTCTTGACAGTTAAGGATTTCATACTGATATTTCAATTAATCTTGCAATATCTTTTTCCTTATGTAGGCAATTTATTTTCCCAATCCTTATTTCTCTTATGTCTATAGCTTACTGTCTCATCTTTCACTTGGTAATCAGATACTTTACGTATCATAACAAATAGACTTGTAAAACACCATAGACGATTTGAATCTCAAAAGAATTGATTGACTAAAGATGCTTGAATTCCATATATATGACGATTGATTACATCCGCATAAAAATTACATCAAAAGTTTCATTGATATCTTGAAGGATAATTATAAGTTGTTTCGAAGAACCAACCAAAATATGATCAAGGGTTTGGACAAAATGGAGATATTGATTTGATTCCAAAAGATGAATTACATGGGCTCATCCTCCAAAACTTGGAAAATGGGTAACTAGTTGGTCCCAATCTTTCCAGGAAGCCTCTTCAATCGGATAGCCCTTTCACTTGATTAGTACTTCTCGAATTGTAATGTGCCGCAGTTGCTTCTCTTTAGTTTCCAGAACTTGTTCTGGTTCCATTTGAAATTATTCCTGATTGACGAGAATGGTGTCATCATGATTCAAAACATGTAGAGGGTCAGCAACATATTTCTTAAGGAGGATGACATGAAAAACATTATGAATGTGCATGTGAGGTGGTAAGGCTAACTCGTAGGCTTGTTCTCCTATCTTTTTAAGGATTCCAAAAGGTCCACAATATCTGAATGCAAGCTTACAGAATTTCCCTAGCTTTAAGGAGCTGCGTTTGGGTTTGACTATGAGGAAAACTTGTTCGCCTTCACTAAAGCTTCTAGCAGAGTGGTGAAGATCAGCTTAGCGCTTCTACTTATCACTAACTCTCTTCAGGTTGTCTCTAATGACTAGAAGTTGATGATCCATCTCTTCCAGGGTAGACTTAGCGGCAGGAATATGAAGAGCTGGGTCGGCTAATCTAAGAGGGACTAAACATTCCTGACCATACAAGGCTTTAAAGGGTGACATTCTGAGGCTACGATGGTGAGAAGAGTTATAAACAAACTCAACTAGGGGAAGAAACTTGATCCATTGCTAGGGCTGCTGGCTGTAGTATGCTTGAAGAATATCTTCAATGACTTGATTCACTCGCTCAGTTTGACCATCAATCTCCGGATGATATGCTAAGCTGAGATTCAGTTGGGTACCCAGAGATCGAAACATGGCTTGTCAAAACTTAGAAGTAAATTTCGCATCTCGATCACTGCTGATTCTTGCAGGGATTCCATGTAATCTTACTACCTCTTTGAAAAATACTTCGGCTATGTCGATGGCGGTGGCTATCTGCTTGACTGAAATTAGATAAGCCACCTTAGTGAGCTTATCTACTACGACAAAAATAGAATCATAGTTTCTAGTTGTCTTTGGAAGACTTGTAACAAAGTCCATACTCAGACATTCCTACTTCTTCTAAGGAATATCTAGGGGCTGAAGCTTTCTAGGTAGTAAAGAAGACCATCTGCTAAGGTATGGTCAGTTAAGTGTTCCCTCAGGTTCTGAGCTTGAATCTCTTGCAGAAGAGGTCTAAAATAGAGGTCTACCTCAATTTCTTGTTGAACTTCCTCGGGTAAAGAAGAGCTAAGGAGTGAAGTAGTCAGGGTTGATGAGGACATGACTGCTGGTCAAGAGATCTTTGAGTCTATTGAAGGTAGCATCTCTCCCCACCAAAAAAGAAAGAGTTGTCCTCAACTCGAATAAAATACGTAATTGATGAAGCTTCTTGGATATGTCTTGTGACTTAACTTCTTAATTAACGCTTTCAACTTGACTTCTCTCTTACACTTCTTCACCCCCAAAAATCTGCTAATATAATATTGGAGTCATGGGAAATTTTTCTTAATAAGCTATCTTCTTGAATAAGTCATCGCGTTTGTGGCTTCTTCGATATGCTACTTCCTCTTTATAAGTTACTGGTAATCCCTTCTTTATCAGTACTTGTTATCCTTTTAGTTTTGCGATCTTCACTCTCTTGTAAATTAGTCATTTTTTTATCTGATGGGGTCTTGGCAAGAAGACTTGGTTCTTCTTGTATGCATCTCTCACTTGCAAAGTGCAGATGAGGCAGTTAAAAGACAGTTCTTAGAGCGATACAAAGATCTCCTCTTTCCTCAGCCAGATTCTTGTGTCGGCCAGACGATATGGAAGACATGGCGACATCTCACAAGAGTGACTCTCTGGGGTAGAGACCATTTCCGTAGCCATACCCGACTTGCTATGGTTACAGAGGCTCTGGGACTTGGCGATACTACTGCGTCAAAAGGAGATGAGATCCTGGGTTCTCCGCAAGGTTGTTCTTGCTTGTGTAGTTTATCCCCCATTCCAAGATTTGCCTCGATACCATCCAGAGTCTTCCTCTTAGAGGTCCTTTTCTTTTCTCAGCTCATACCCGAGATATTGCTCAAGCTATTTCTCGTAGAAGCATTCTAGAGGGTGAGCATCCTAATATGTGCGGTGCTTGTGATACTTGGTTATGTGACCATATATTAGAGGATCTTGATGAGCTATAAATTTTCTTGCCTCTCTCGTAATTACTTCCTGCCTCCCTTGTAATCCTTTTTGGCTTTAATTGAGGAAATAACCCTTTTTTGAAAAAATTGAGTATTGTCTATACTTTCTTGTCTTGAAATGGCAATCTCTCCTCTTTAATTAAATTCTTAAGGACATCTCTATTTAGTGCTTTTATAAAAAAAAAAGATTTCAGCAAAGACTCTTATATCTATGATAATTTTGAGTAAAGATTCCAACTTTAGTTCTTGGCTAATTCATAAGTTTGTTTTCTTTTTTTTCTTTGGAGTTTAAATGTCTGCAATATTTATGAGCTTATCTATTGCACTTTCCCATCTTGATTCCTTGTGAGTTTTTAAGCACGTCTCATTTACTGTCTTTTCTATTTGTCAAATGCACAGCAATAACTTTTCATGGCACTACAAGAACTTGAAAGTAGAATGTTGGAATGATCTTTTTTTTCCAAAATTTACAGCAACACGAGCTTACATATCGTTGGAAAACTGTATTCATCTTATAATCAAAACATCAAGAGCTTACATATCGCAAAGGGATAGTAACGCTAAAAGAGAAGTGGTCACAACATGCGTTGGATAGTTTTTCTTGGGAATCTTAAGCCCTCAAGATTCATAGGCTACGGGGTGAACTTCTTGCTGTAGAATCCCTCTTATTTATAGGGGACATGACATCCGCTACTGGAACTTCAAAAACCATATCAAAATTTTGGAAGCTTCAAAACAGGTTCAATGGCTTTCTAAGACATTGTCATAGATATTGTTGTTGATCTTCTTGGCTTCTGAATAAACCAAATGTTATCTACGAAGACCAAAAAAATACCTCTAACTTCTTCGTGAAGAGATTTGTCACCACGTAATTAAAGGTAGCAGGGGTGTTAGTTAGACCAAAAGGGCTAACTGTAAAATTGTAATACCCAAACTTGGTGTTGAAGGCAATTTTGGGAATGTCTCTCTCCTTGATCCTAACCTGGTAGTAACATGACCTGAGATCTATCTTGGAATAAATTGAGGCTAGGTGAGAAGTAGCATCAATAGTGTGGTTTTAGGTATAAAGGTTACTGGAACTTCAAGTGACACTTGCTCTGAAGGGTTAACAGGTCTTTCAGGGCCAATTATCGGCACAACAATAGGGCAACTTGTTCTCTTAGCTTTTGACGGGGTGGCATGGTTACTATCTGCAATATCATATTCTTTATTTAGCAAGAGAGACTAGCACAATTCTGAGACAGAATTCTAGCTTGGATAAATAAACATATTTTCAGGAGGCAAATTAGATGCTATAAGTAGAAGTTTACTTTCAAAATCTCGAAATAAGATTGGACCATACCATATCTCTTTGGTCCCAATCCCAGTTTTCTCTCATCATTGCAATCCATAAATTATTCAATAGTTGTACGCGTCTCCATAGGGTTAACCGTGTAACTCCATTCGACCCACATGTTCTCTATTTCTTAGTAGAAATGACACTTTCCTTAGGAGAGAAAAGTTTGATAAGGTGTCTCAACATGACTAACGTGTTCTCTGGTTCGGCTATCCCCATTCTTTTAGGACTATCCTATAAACTTCGTCTTCTTGAATATTCCAAGTCATCAGTAATTTCAAAACGAGTCTTGCTATATATACTATAGCTTTATCTGTGGCTAATCACAAGAACATCTTGGATTTCTTCATTATTACTCAAAATTATCTTCTAGTCAATGTCCCAAAAATTAATTCTTCATGTGGTAGCTATTTTATCCAATCTTGCTCCTTATTACTAAGCTTAAGGGAGAATGACAAGTATAGCTCAATAAAAGTTTCATCCATACCACTTTCATGTGTCTTCGCACAAGTGCATACGTCTTCATTCATTTATGCCACTTCCATGCGTCTTCGCACAAGTGCATTACCTATTCTTTCAAAAATTTCTATATCATTTATTTCCAACTCTACTCACACTTCCCACTTGCTTAAATCCCAGGGACAAGTATTGGTTTCTGGAAATAAGAGCCCTAAAATGTTCTAGCATAGCGAGCCTTCGCTCTAGCGTAGCACTTTCCATCCTCTGACAATTAATCCACTGAATTTCTTCTGGCAGATCCCAAGCCTTCTGAAAATTTCTGAATAATTATTGGAAACATCAAGACTTCATTATGTAATATAATTGAAATTTGGGTGCTAGACTGAATCGTTTTTCTCTTATGCATTAATCTTGAATCCAAAATTCTAAATTCCAAGGTGCAAGATTCAAAATTAGGCTTTGATACCACTTGTGAGGGCCATACCCAGACTCGACCCTACTTACCTCCCTCAGTCTTTCAGACTGCTCCAAGAAATAGCGTAGATCTATGTGGCAGGTATCCCTCCCACCTGGGACCAACACCCAAACAGCACGTTGGCCTATCTCGAATGCCAACCCAAGGGGGTAAATCCCATCGATTTGATGACTCTATCCACTTATCGTAATTTAATCCGTCCTTGGCATCTTTCAATCACCCACACCCAAAATCGTGGTCCTTAGTTTTGATTCTCTTGATCTTTAACTTGAGGATCTGCTCTTGCTTTCTGTTATCCCTTGGTTCATGGTGATAATCCCTTTTTCCTGACAAGCAGGCACGGCATTTATCGCTTTCCCCTAAGAAGAGGGATCTTGTAATCCTACCTGGTCTCACTCGTTCCCGCTTACCCATTTTTATCCCGCATAGTACTAGCGTTTAACATATAAATTTTATTCAACATCTGGCCATCTGACCCTTCGGATCCGCCCACTAGATCTTTATTTAGAAACTTTCAATTCATTTCTTTACTTTTATCTGCTACAATTAGCTTGTAACTAGTTTCCTAACTAATCATGCAACACATTTAGTTTCAACCAATTCATCTTGCTTTAGCCAGGACCAAGATAATGAGTTACAAGCCGTCAAAATGGTAGCACCTTCACAATATTAGAATTAAGTGTTTGGGAAAGGCTCATCAAGTAATTTAATCATTCGTTCTTAAGCATTTTATTTTGAGAGGTATATCACCATGTAGTGATAGATGCACATGATAGCCCCTATATTCCCAGCCTTTCCAGTTCCTTTTTACGCAACCAAATTGAATAAATTTTCTTAATTCAATACACATCATCCTCCCTGAGTATGACCTTCTCATCCAACTATTGGCATCAGGACATACCCGGATTATAGACGTTTTCCAATAAGAAACCGTTGGTACTTCACCCGACCGGGCAAAAATAAAACAAACCCATTCATCCCTTATCCCTCGGGCATGAATGACCTAGGTATAACAAACTTGTCGGTTACGCTGTCCTAGCCAAAAAAGGCCAATCTCTGCCACGTTCCCCAACAAAATCCTCTCAATGGGCCGGCCTTTCAATCAAATTTCCCCAAGAAGATCCATCTTGGTTTCTGATCATTTCCAGACAATCTTCAAAACTCCTAGTTAAATCTATATTTTGCAATGCGCTATCCCTATCACCTCTCGAGATTCCTTTTTAACTCCTAGTTGATAATTTCCAGGTTTTAACTCCCCGTTTTGTACGATTCCCAGGTTTTGCAATCCTTTGCCATCCATGGGGCATCTCCATGAAAGCTTGTAGAGTTTTCAGTTCAAAACAACACGGAGATCAATTCCGCGAAGTTATCCCCTATCTCCCCCATCCCGTATTTGCAAACAAACTTGAAATTGACAACTTTAGAAATACTCTTCAATACCAAAAATTGAACTATTTCTATAGAGCTTAGACAACTACTCTTTTCTTATGGTGCTTAGCTTTCCATTTAGGAAGTTAGAAGTTCGTCCTATAATTTATGAGTCTTCAAGCTTTCCATTAAAGCTCGCTTTAGGGATAAAATGGAAATCTAGAGCTTTCCATTAAAGCTTGGAAGAGAGGATTATAACCATGCATTCTTCCTACCATAAAGAGAGATGCAAACCCTAAGCTTGATTACCATAATGAGACTAAACCTTTCTCTCTTTAATGAGACAAAGTTTCCATGGAAGCTTAACCTTAATCACACAGGGTCACCATGGAAGCTAAACCCTAAATTGCAAGCTTGACTTTCAAAGCTTTTCCTAAGTGCAAAGTTACCATCAAAGCTTAACTTAAGGATGAAAATCTACCTTTGGAGCTTAACTTAATGATGCATAGATACTCTTAGCACTTAACCTTAATTGTGAGGTTACCATTAAAGCTTAAACTTTAAATACAAAGTAGTGACTAAATCTTACACCTAAGTGCAAAGTTACCAATAAAGCTTAGCTTAAGAGTGCAAATCTACCTTTGAAATCTTAACTTAATGATGCATAACTACCATTAATACTTAACCATAATTCCAAGGTTACCATTAAAGCTTAAACCTAAAATACAAGGTAGTCACTAAAGCTTACACCTAAGTGCAAAATTACCATTAAAGCTTAGCTTAAGAGTTCAAATCTACTTTTGAAAGCTTAATTGAATGATGTATAACTACCATTAATACTTAACCTAATTCCAAGATTACTATTAAAGCTTAAACTTAAAATACAAGGTAGTCACTAAAGCTTACACCTAAGTGCAAAGTTACCATTAAAGATTAGCTTAAGAGTGCAAATCTACCTTTGAAGCTTAACTTAATGATGCATAACTACCATTAATACTTAAACATAATTCTAAGTTTACCATTAAAGCTTAAACCTAAAATACAAGGTAGTCACTAAAGCTTACACCTAAGTGCAAAGTTACCATTAAAGCTTAGCTTAAGAGTGCAAATCTATCTTTGAAGCTTAACTTAATGATGCATAACTACCATTAATACTTAATCCTAATTCCAAGGTTGCTATTAAAGCTTTAACCTTAATATGATACACATAAGCCTTCTTAGTATTAAAGTACATGGTTTATGCTAATTAATCCTGCTAGAAGTGAAGATTACCTCCTCTAAACAAGAGGAAAGTGGGATTGAAGTCCTTCTTGAAGAGATGTAAGGCTCAAGGAAGAAGGAAAGGGATTTAAGATGAAGAGGAGGGAGAGAGCGTCCAAAAAAGAGGCAATCCGCACTCTCCCTTTCTCTCTATTTCTTCTCCACACACACACACATACACACACACGAGGAGAGTAAGGAGAGCCAGGTATGCTCCTTCCTTCTCCTCTCTCTCATGTTCCCTTCCCTTCTTTCTCTCTCTCTCTCCCTCTCTCTCTCTCCCACAGACACACACACATGTTTTTGAGAGAGAGAGAGAGAGCACATGCATAAACAAAAAAAAAAAACACACACATGCATAAACAAAGAATGCATACACACACACATTGAGAGAGAGAGAGAGAGAGAGAGAGAGGAGAAAACAAAGAGAAAGAGAGAGAGAATAAAAAACCAAAGAGAGAGAGAGAGGGGGGGAGAAGACGAAAGAGAGAGGTAAGGGGAGAAAACAAAGAGAGAAAAAGATTAAGTTAAAATTTAAATTAGATTAGGTTAAATTACATTTAGATTTATGTTTATATTGAGTTTAAGATTAGGTTAGATTTAGATTGACGTTAGATTAGATTTAGGTTTATTTAGGTTAGATTATATTAGATTTAAGTTTATTTACGTTAAATTAAATTTACGTTTGATTAGATTAGATTTATGTTTATTTTGAGTTTAAGATTAAATTAGATCTAGATTTATGTTCGATGGACTAGCTTTTTTTAGATTTAGGTTAGATTTTAGTGCATGTCAATGAAGGTGCGCTTTGCCCAAAGAGCAAACACTAGTTACACAACAATATGTATATTCCCATAAGAATCTGACACCTATTAACTCACACACTAACCATATTCAATTAGCCGCGAATCACCACACATTCAATTAGGTTAGATTTAAGATTAGATTTTGGATTGAGTTTCTATATTAGAGTCTACCTTCGAGATTACGGTAAAACAATTAGAATTAGACAAACGGCGATCCCTCTCTTCCTCTATACGGATGCGACCTTAAGCTGGAAAGCTTTCAACGGCATGATACTCATATTGGAGGCCAACATGTAATGTGCTAAGTAATCCCTCAAACAATGATCTATTGTGAAAAGATGTTAAGATGCTGTGAAATGCTACAGCTAGAGAAGAGGCAAATGGGTTTTGTCCACTACATGCACTATCATGGAGACGTGGGTGTGTAGATTTCTTGTGCCCACAAATATAGGCATTGACCAATAAAGACGAGATTATAACTCAGTGGTTCTAATCTCCGTGCACCTCTAGACCGAGGTGTGCGAGAATTGGACATGACTACAGAATGTGAGGTAGTTTACAGTGTGAACACACACACACACACACACACACACACACACACACACACACACACACAGACGGAGGATGCCAATAGAAGATTAAATTTATGTCTAGGTTATAAGGTTTTTACCCTCATTATGAGTAGTGACAAGGATGTGGGGCCATCTAGCCAAAACACCTATCTCTCAACGAGAATCTTATGTCCTTGTAATCAATGCAAGCATGCTGTGTGACGGACAAGACGTGTTTCTTTGCAGCACGTTCACAAATTTGGCGAGTTCGATCCATCTATTATAGATCGAGTTGTTGCCAATTATAACTCGTCGAACTCTGAAGCTGGCCAACAGACAGCAATCTTGCAACCCAATAGATGTGTTCGCAGGCGCTTTGGTCAAGCAGCACATGTGAGGCCACAAGATGTAGCCTCTGACAGCTCGGGGGATGATCATGCAGACCACGTTCCCAAAGAGGCAATGTTTGAGCCCGAGATCGATGAAATGATCGAGACGATCATGGATTCAGAAAGGCTTATCTATGATGATATGAAAAGTGAAGCCGATACGCCATTGTATGATGGAGCACGTGTATCTAGATTGAAGGCGCTTTTGGTTCTTCTCAACATACAGACAAAGTTTGGATGGAGTGACACTAGCATCACAGTGCTTTTCAGGTGAACTATTACAATGTGTTTACTTTAATAGAAAACTCTAGATGTATAATGATCTGATAGATTTTTACACAAATTTTTTTGTTGTGTAGATTGCTCAAAGAGCACATACTGCCAGCTGATAATGTGATGTCAGATTCTAGAGAGGAAGCAAGAAAAATCTTGCGAAACTTAGGGATGGATTACAATTCGATCCACGCTTGTCCTAATGACTGCATTCTTTTTAGAGGGGAATACATAGACATGGAGAAGTGTCCGAAATAGTGATTACGAGAGATATCGAGTAGATCTCCACGGAACAAAAATTCCACAAAAGGTTTTGCCACCTTTTCCTTTGCTTCCTCGCATCAAGCATTTCTTTGTCCATGGCCGCCCTAGCATCATGGCATGAGAGAATAAATCTTCAAATGGTGTGCTATGGATTCCTACAGATTGCGCAGCTCTAGAAACATATAGATGAAACATGGTCGGATTTTTCCAGGGAAGCTCAAAATTTGCACCTAGGCCTGGCTATGGATGGCGTAAATCCATTTGGTCAAAGATCAACATCTTACAGTGTATGGCCCGTTGTCATCGTCAACTACAACATTCCCCTGTGGTTGACTACGAAGAAGGGGCACCTATCGCTAAGCTTGATTGTGCCAGGGCGGTATAAAGTGAAGAATATGGATGTGTATCTTCATCCACTATTGGAAGAGCTATAGCAATTGTGGATTGGCATAGAAGTGGTGGATATGAGCTGACACACAGGTCGATGGAATGCTTTGATCAGAGGCATTCTAATGTGGACCATGCATGACTATCCCGGACTAACAGAATGCTTAGGTGATTTACACTTAAACTCAAACACTGTAAATCTTGGTTTTTCTCAAGCTTATCTATTATCATGTGTATACATGCAGGGCTTCAAACAAGCGGATACAGAGCATGTGTGACATGTGGACCTAGACTGAATGCATGTCGGGCGCCCTCATTAGAGAAGCAAATCTACAAAGGTCATCAAGCATAACTTCCAAATAATCATGTGTTATGCGACGGCTTTTTGGGAAGAGAGCCACCGAGGATGTCTGCACAAGCATGGTTAGAGCAGAAGGAGATGTGTGATGACGGTTTGCCCTCAGGGATGAAGAGATTCTTTCCATGGTACAAGTTACCATATTGGCCTCGACTCATGATCAATCACTTGCTTGATCCAATGCACATATTCAAGAATGTGGGTAATCCGCTATGGGACCATCTGACCGGCAAGAAAGATACTTTGGGAGCCAGGATTGACCTTAGAAATGTGGAATCGTATGGAGCAATATTGGCCGCAAACAGCATCCGATGGATCGATAAAACTCCCTAAAGTGCCATGGATTTTCACATGAGCCCAAGAACGCAAAGTAAAAGAGACCATTCGATCTATGCGGACCCCCACTGAGTTGGTGCAATGGATCTCACAAAAGGAGATCAACGTAGACTCCATACCATTCGCCAAACTAAACGTTGCAGAGGTTGTGGGCATGTTTGAGAAACACTTTCCTACTACCATGCTAACCATTCAGGTGAATCTTCTTGTTCACATAGTTGATGAGGTGGAAATAGCTGGCACAATACATTCTAGATGGATGTTCTTTTTAGAACGTTTCATGAAAACGCTCAAGGGATATGTGCATTAGAAGGCACATCCGGAGGGTAGCATGGCAGAAGGTTGGATGGTATCAGAGTCCCTAGTGTACATTGGAGAGTGGCTAGACGGATTTGATAAATCCCTGGACACTCTATGGTGAACCATAGATGATGAGCGCATATCTGGGATTGTCATGTGCAATCTCGGTGTTGAGAAGAAAATGATGGAAGATCTAGAGGCTAAAATCAACCGCTTTTGCATGCTTCACAATCCAGTGATGCAGAAGTGGATTTCACAATATGAGGATGCAAAGCAAGAGCGACAAAGGGCACGAATCGAGTGGAGACGAGGAAGACGACCACCGATGCACTATTCGGCGGGTCTGGAGAGCCTACCAACATTCATGAGCTTAAGATGGTTACACAACCAATTGAAAAGCGCACAACAGTGCGGTGAAGAAGTGACTGAGGAGGAGTGGGAGTACTCGGGGTTGCGCAACCAAGGTAAGTTTGCAATGTACGACTAGCGACTTTCTAGATGTTGAACAGCCACTCATAATCTTTGTTGGTTGTAGTATAAGTCATACACAATAGCATGGTGTAAAGGTCGATATTTTAGGGTGGAACGGATCAACAAAAAGCGTTTTACTCAAGATTGTGGGATCATGGCAAAATTTGAACAGTCTAGTCGACGACGGTCCTTTGATGCAGATCCTGTGGTGGCGGAACTCACTTACTTTGGCCCGCTACAAGAGATTTTGAGGATCGATTATAGAGGATTTTTTGTCAACTTGTTCGACGTGCAATGGTTCAACATAATCATGGAGAGTCGCAACGCTACTGTGCGTAGAAGAGAGTCTGATTTTCTTGAGGTGGATTCAACTAAGAAATGGACTGACCTAAGAGACACTTTCGTACTACCCGAGCATTGTGAACAAGTAAGTATGTAAATAACTAACATCCAATTTTAGAAGTTATGTGCTTGGAAGCTCCCATGTAAGCTATGCGGCTCTGGCAGGTGATATTTCATCCTAAACAGTCTGCATCAAACTGGTGGTACATCATAGAGGTAGCCCCTTGTAATGGAATTGTCCTATTTAGTTTGAGAGTAGCAGAAATTAATGAGAGTACTTTTGAGAAATGACTTTGTGAGCATAGCGGGTGAACATAATTGAATATAGCAACATAATCACAGCAATTGGTTAACTTGGCATGGTGACAATACTTTTGCAAGAGAGAGAATTTAGAAAACATGACAACAATTGAGGACCGGATTTATGTGGATCTGGTCCCCCCTCCAATAGGCATTTGTATTATGATTTCTCCCATTAAGAGAGACTTGTTACGATACAATCTTTGTGTTCCTTTTGACCTAGGTGATGCAATGAAGATGGAAAGCTTCATACATCACAAACATAACATAAACTTGAAGAAAGCTTTAACTATCCAAAGCCTCAGTCCCAAGACCTCAAACACCTTCGAAGGTGGAGAGAGCTAGCAGGGAATGAGGGTAGGGAAGAGGACGAAGAAACATTTCATAGGAGAAAGAATTAGTTCCTCACTTATCATAACTCTTGTTGCTAGCATACATAATAGCATAGTAATGAAGAAGAAGGAGATGGCAAGCTTTAGCATTGAAGCATGTCTCTTGGTTGGATTTGCACTCCATAGCCAAGAGTGTTGGTGTAGGCTCTCAGCCTCTACTTGCTTGGAGAAGGAGAGGGAGCTCTTGCACTTTGCATAGCACACAATGAGAGTGTTTGTGAGTGTGTGTGGGTGAGTATACCCCCTAAGCAACCCCCTAGCTTGCTTGGGTTGACCCCCCCTTGTAGCTCATGTTTGAAGCTCATTGGACCCCTCCAGGCCTAGCCAATCATAAGAAGGAGGCATTACAAGTAGCAAGGGTAGCATTGAGACAAGTGTCCCCCTTTCCCCTTTGAGAGAGAGGCTAGATAAATGCTAAACCAATTAATTAAATCTCCTAATTTATTATTGGACCCCTTCGCTGGCTAACCAATAGGCTTCAGGCACAACATGAGGGCAACATGAGGAGGACCTTGACAAGTGTCCCTTTTGCTTTCTTTGTACCATGCATGCCTTGTGTGAGTGTGTGGGTGTTCTCTCTCATCCCCCCCTCATGTAGGGCTCGCCCCCTCCTTGTAGGGATTGAATCTTTGACTTTTTGACACCTCAAGCCCCTCATGCATAGGCCCAGTTCCCACTTTAAGCTTGGCCATTAAGCACTTTAAGCTTGGCCTAGGTTCTCACCTTAAGTGAAACCCCAGCATCTCAAGCATGTCAAGCACCTCAAGCATCTCAAGCACCTCAATCATCAAGCATGACAAGTAGGACAAGCACCTCGAGCTGGGTCAGGTTCCCGTGCCTCAAGGTCAGCCCTAGCTTACCTAAGGTAAAAGGACTTTTACACACATTATTGGAGGTCTTCAATGAAGCTAACCCTAAGGTCTTATGCTCCGTTGGTTAGCCTTGCTCTTTGATATACCATTTCTCATTTGGACCCCTTTACCATTTGCCCCATGTTGAGATAGATCTATAAGCACATGTCTATATCTTAACCCTTGTTCTCTTTTATTCTCCCACATTAAGTGATCAGTTTAATATGAGAGAATCATTTGGGTTGGTTAGATATTAGATATTAGATTTTATGACACCCCTTGTAGTGCACGGATGTATGAAGACTACCATGTGCCAATCACAGCGGCATCAATGGAGGAGATCGGAGAAGATGCTCAGTCAGAAGCCGCTGAGGTGGTGCCAGACGAGCATCAAGCTGCTACTCTCTATGGGGTGCATGCAGAGGATCGACAAAATGAAACGGAGGACATCTGTTTAAACGGAGAGCTCTATATAGATATAAGAAGTTATGACGAGCTTTGCGAGGATGAGAGAGAGACCTCTTAAAGCCATAAATATTGTATTTGAATAATTTTGCTCCGTTTTTTAATATATATTGTATTCACGTGGCTTTTTGTCCACTCCTGTCTATATGCGTCATTGCATCATTGCATTTAATGGTCTTTGCATCCACTCCAGGTACGCATGCTCTAGATATGTTCTCACAAGTAGGGACGACGAGCACTGCGCTCCGGGTGTGATGGAGATTGAAGCTACAATCGCGAAGGAAGTGATCTGTCCCTGCTCATAGATGCTTCTCGTCCCATCGCTAGATCTAGTTGATCGGGTGAAAGAGACGCTAAGAAGCACTACTACTGTAACATTAATGGCCTATTAACTTGTGTGTAGCGGAAATGAGCATGAACATAGTGGGCATTTCATTAGAATAGATTCTTAATGAGAATTACAAGAGTGCTTGGGTGGAGAGAGCAGCAAAAAGCATAACACCTAGTTAGATAGCATCGACAATACTTTCAAAAGAGAGAGAAATTAAGCTAATGACAACAGTTGAGGACCGGATTTGCATGGAGCCGGTCCCCCCTCCAAAAGGCTTTGTATTATGGTTTCTCCCATCAAGAGAGACATTGTACAATACAATTCTTTGTGTTCCTTCAAGACTAGCTAGTGCTATGAAGATGAAAGCTTCATGCACTCAGCAAAACACTTAGCAAACACAACTTGAATTATCCCCGTTCTCAGACCCAAGACCTCACACACCTTCGAAGATGGTGAGAGCTAGCAGGGTATGAGAGTATATTGAGAGGAAGAAGGAGTATCTTACGAGAAAGATGTACATCTCCTCACATAATCACTCATATTAGCATAGCTTAACTTAGTAATTAGCTTGGTAGAGGAGATGAGCATGCATTGAAGCTTGGCTCTTGGTTGGATTTGCATCCACATGCCAAGAGAGTGTTGATGTAGGCTTCTATCTCACAAGCTTGGAGTAGGTGATGAGCTCTCCATTAAAGCTTGGGAAGAGATAGTCTTCTTTGCTTCACACATCAGATTGTGTGAGTGTGTGTGTGTTAATGCCTTGCAAAAATCATCCCCCTCTCTCTCTTGGGCGAGCCCTCTTGCTATTTGCTCTTGCTGAGCCCTCATTGGCTCTCCCCAAGTCAAGCCAATGACCATTAAGCAGCATAAGTGATAGCCTTCTGACATGTGTCCCCCTTTCCCCTTTTGTGAGAGCTTTAGGTAATTAAATAATTAAACTAAACTCTCATTGGACCCCTTTGCCTCCTGGCCAATAGGAATCAGGCAAGCCATTGGGCTCCTGAATGCTCATTGGACCCCTTGGGAGACTGCCCAATAGTCTTCTAGGAGACTTAATTCTCATTGGTTTCTTTTATTAAATGTTTTTTTAATTAATTAAACTAGATTTACTCTAGCTTAATTCTCATTGGTCCACTTCAAAGGTCATCCAATAGAAACTGGGCACACCTTGTGGGCATCTGGCCTAGGGAGCTGACATGTGTCCCTCATTCCCTTTGTGTAAAGGGAGCCTCTGTGTGTGTGTGTGTGTGTGTGTGTGTGTGTGTGTGTGTGTGTGTGTGTGTGTGTGTGTGTGTGTGTGTGTGTGTGTGTGTGTGTGTGTGTGTGTGTGTGTGTGTGACTTTCTCTCTCATCCCCTACCTTCAGGGCTCGCCCCCTCCGATGTAGGGATATGCAAAGACTTTTTTTACACACACAAAGCATCCAATTTCCCCTAGGTTTGACCTTTGGACACAACCTTTGAATTTTGGAAGTCTTAATGGGCTGAACCTTAGGGTCTTTTTAGCCCATTGTTGCACATGGATCTTTTGCAGATGGCCCCCCCCTTTGGATCCCTATTTTCCCTCCTTTGGATCTCTACTGTGGCCGGTCTGCTAACTTAACCAATATTCTAGCTTTTTCTCCCCTGGCACTTCCCCACATTAAATGATTAGTTTAATATGAGAAAATCATTTAGGAGAATTAGATATTGATTATTATGACATTACCTCTCTCTTGAAATCATAGTCGTCCTCGACTATGGTGTAGAGAAGATAAAGCATATTCATGAGTCCTTTTCTTAGCGGGTAGAGGATCCCTATGTTACCCTACGACATCATTCCACAATGGATGACTAGTCCATTTGGTGCTTGAGAGCCTGAGGCTGCCGCAAGAATGTCTGCACATTAGTCCTATCAGTCTTCCATAGTAGAGTGACAAGTTCTACTTGGTGTTTGGGAGACGTCGTCTCTGCACACTTGATCTAAGCATGCATACTACTTCATTTTTGTGCACAATAAAGAAAAAGAGAGTCTTATAAGACAAAAACTTTGTTCATTTTTAACATTTTGTACATTTGCTTACTCTTGCGAAGCATTGTAAGCATTGACAAGGTTTAGGTTATCCTTTAATTGTATGCATTGCATCCATCTAGCATCTTCAAAAGGATAATTCTTAAACTTAATAAGATATCGTCGGATAGTCTTACCGCCTCTTAGTACCTTGTCTTCATGTCCGAGAATGGACTCCGGCTGCAGCACCTCCTCTTGGTCCTCGATCTCCGGTGGGTCTTCAATAGTTGGTTCTTGAGGTGGCTCTCCTTTGTAAGGATCCAATTTCCCGTAGGTTTGACCTTTGGACACAACCTTTGAATTTTGGAACCTTAGCATTTTGGAAGTCTTAATGGGCTGAACCTTAGGGTCTTTTTAGCCCATTGTTGCACATGACTCTTTTGCAGATGGCCCCCCTTTTGGATCCCTATTTTCCCTCCTTTGGATCCCTACTGTGGCCGGTCTGCTAACTTAACCAATATACTAGCTTTTTCTCCCCTGGCACTTCCCCACATTAAATGATCAGTTTAATATGAGAAAATCATTTAAGAGAATTAGATATTGATTATTATGACAACTACTGCTTCTTAGTGTCTCTTTCACCCGATCAACTAGATTTAGTGGTGGAGCAAGCAGCATCTTTGAGCAGAGACGGATCACCTTTGCGATTGCAGTTTCAGTCTCCATCACACCCGAAGCACATTGCTTTTACAAATTCACAGAACTTCAACGAAATCTCTCTACACAAGAATCCCTTCTTCTTTATGAGTCCTCTCTCTCTCTCTCTCTCTCTCTCTCTCTCTCTCTCTCTCTCTACTTGTCTATGTTTTCTTCTCCATTCATTCAATATTAAGATTAAATTTTTGTGTGTTTAATGCAGGTATGGATGATGATGAGTTTCTTTCTTCTTTGTCACCCTAGCAGAGGCAGTGGTACATGGAGCGTCATCGCTTTGGAGCACCATCACGCGTTCCTACTCCTTTAGTGTCTCCCTCTGTTTTGGAGCATTCAGCACGCTCCGAAGCTTCAGTGTCGATGAGACAATTTTCACACTCGTCTAGGCACTGAGGCTCTAGTGGTGGCGACAGCGGTTGTTGTGGGGATGCCGCCGCCCATGCCTCAACACCACCTCGTGTTTGACGAGGCTCTTTACTCTCCCTTCTTTGCCTGCCCCCACTTCCACCACAATATTGCCATCTACGCTATGTTTTGTGTGGCTGACGGCCGTTCCTAGCAGCTACACACCACTACCTACTTCTCCAGCAGTCACTCCAGTCGACACTCCTCGCTTTGGGACCCAGACTCAAGTGGAGACACCTGACGTCCGTACCCCCATCGACACACTGCTAGAGACCCCTGTTGGGACACCCAGGTTCACGCGTCACCAAGGAGAGGCATTGCCTTACTCCGTCGACTTTAGTGGCGGCATCATCTTGGATGATGAAGGCAAGAAGGTGATCTCATGCATGCGTGGTCTTTGCTCTCAGGTGTTTAGACATTACATACTAAACACCTAGAGTGAAGTACCAAGTGATTTAAAAGACAGAGTCATCATCATGTTGCATGACGAGTTTCCCGTTTCAACACGGGATGACCGCTTCAATGAAGACCTTTTGAAGGTTCGAATGCGCGAATACTGCAAGCACAAGCGTTCCGAAGTGCAAAAAGCATTAAGCATGGGTGGAACAGACCAGATTGGCTGGCCAAAGAAGACAAGAAGAATGCGAAGAAAGTAGCGTGCAAGAATCCCGACAAGTGGAAGCGAGAAAAGGAGGCAGCCAAAGCGCGAGTAGAGACAGGGAGCTCGCACCACTTGGGGAGCCACTTGGGGAGCGGTGGGTGGGCATCATTTGAGACCGATTTTGTAAGTGTTTTTGCATTGCTCTTTAGGTTTAATAGTTTAGGGGTTTTTAAATTTTAACATAAAGGATTCTTTGTATGTTTTAACAGTGGTCAATGAGACAGGACGTGACCCCACACAGTATGAGCGCGAGTACGCAAGCAGGAAGGGCTTAAACGCTCTGATGGACATTCTGAGTTCTTGCGGCGGCATGGTTAGTATTAGGGTTTACTCTTTTCTATTTGTTGTATTGTTTTATAAAATTATATGTTAATACTTACATAAAGTTGTCTTATTGTTTTTTTTTTTGCAGAATCTGACAGATATGCCGCTTGGATGCGATGAGACGTCTGATTAGACGACGTCAGTCTAGCCGTAGCTAGATAGTATTAGTTTCCTTTTGTCATAGCATATGTATCATGAGATGACGTTTATACGTCTTTTTGTAACTATTGAAAAACCATGTATATTTTTCCAATAATGACAATGGCGTTGTAACTATTACATTTGCAAAGTTTAACAATCAAGTGATTTTGCCTATGATGTGTACAAATGTCATTGATTTACTTTCATCAATTTACTTTTGCCAGTTTTGTATCTTTATTCTGCAAACAATACTATGGATGATGGAGTAAATGGTTATATTGTCTTGTGGGTGACTACTTTGGGTCTATATCTAAGCTTGCACTTTCTTTCAAAGGTGAATCTGGGCTTATCTTGGATTCATTTAGGTTTACTCTATTATTGAAACATTCAATTTGGTTGATTTGAATGCCCTGTCATCAATTTTTTTTCTCTTGGACGTCGCTATAAGCGTCACTATATAAGGCTTTGTAGCGTCGCTATGAACGTCGCTATAGGTGGCCTGTAAACGTCGCTATGATCGTCGTTATAGACGTTGCTATATAGCAACATCTGTAGCGACGTGTATAGCGACGCTCATAGCGACGTTCCCGTATCGATGCTTTTAGCGACGGTCTTAGCGATGCCGGGGAGTATAAAAACCCAATGTTTTTTTGTCGCTAACAGCATCACCTTTGCACACAACCTCTTGTAGTGTTAGAGTGTACATGGTAGAGTCTTCTCCTTCATTTGGGAGAGTATTGAAGAAGTGTGTTGATGTAGTCGGCTCTTTCCCTCTTCACTTCACTTGAAGATCACCAATTTGACCACTTCGAATGAGAGAATGGCAAGAGGCAAAGGGAATTCAAGCTATGGAAAGCTTGAGAATTTGGAGAGAGGAGAGGGAGAGGGTAATGTGAAGAAGAAGATCAAGTTTTGATAGACTTCATTAGGGTTTTCGCTATGGTTTCTCTTGGAGAGTGGTGTGTGTGTATGAGGTATGTGTGACAGAGGCTTGGCTATGGCTTTTTCAATCTTATTATCAAGTTTGCACCTTAAGAAAATGAAGGAGAGAAGTGTAAACTGAGAAGAGAAGCCTGTTTTTATGCACATTTTAGATAAGTTCCTTCACTTATCTTGATACCTTATCTTCCTTATAGATAAGTTCTTTTTATTTATCTTGATAACTTATTTTTCTTTTCAAAACTTCTTCAACAAGCTACATACTCACCTCATCCTTATCCTTATCTTCTCCTTCTTTATCTTTTTGCAATTTAGACATAGTTTGCTACCGTGGAGATGATTATTTCCGTAGCTAAGAGAGGTTTAAGGATTTGGGGTTTTCCAAGTGACAAGAGGGGAGGGAGGATAACCCTACTTGGAAGGGAAATCCTCTTTCAAAGAAAACTCCTTTAGCTATAATAAAAATTTCCTTCAAAAACTCAACTCCTTCTTGAGAGAATTATATATTAATCGTAAGTAGGTCACTAAAACTTTTACACACATAATTTATGCAATTTTCTATTAAAAAAATGACCTTTCATGACAACATTTCTTTTGGAAAAATTACAATTCCTCATTTTGGACAATAAGGTTAGTTCCAAAAATTTCAATAATTAGTTGCCTTTGTGTATGACATTTACCTTTATGAGAGTAATTTAGGTAAGAGAATTGAATTAACTTAAAAAACAATTAAAAAGGTTTATACAAGAGATTACAAGATAATTAAGGATATTATTTATCATTCATCATGCATACTATCTAGGTAAATATGATCTCCAATCACCTATGGTTAAAGAGGGTGCTTTCTACTCTCTCTCTATGTCATATTAGTCTGGTAAATTAAGAAACTTGAAATAATGGAACTGAAAATATTTAAATAATTATGACTTCCAGTCACTTATGGTTAAAGAGAGTGCTCTCTATGCTCTCTATGTCATATTAGTTTGGTATTCTAAGAAACTTGAAATAACAGAAATTGAAATAACATCATAGTTAGTTGTTAGCTAGTTATGATTAGTAACGAACCATAATTCGAAAACAACAAAATTAAAAAGTTATTTTTTCTTCCCAAGCCATCACTTTCAAGAGAGTGCAATAACATAAAGTGAATAAGAAAACATTATCTTAGTATGTACATGGTAAAGTCTTCTTTTTTATTTGGGAGAGTATTCAAAAAGTGTGTTGATGTAGTCGACTCTTTCCCTCTTCACTTCACTTACAGGCCACCAATTTGACCACTTGGAATGAGAGAATGGCAAGAGACAAAGAGAATTCAAGCTATGGAAATCTTGAGAATTAGGAGAAAGGAGAGGAAGAGGGTAATGTGAAAAATAAGATCAAGTTTTGCCAAACTTGATTAGGATTTGGCCATGGTTTCGCTTGGAGAGGGGGGGAGGGGAGGTGTATGAGATCTGTGTGAAAGAGAATTAGCTATGACTTTCTCAAGCTTATTCTTAAGTTTACACCTTGAGAAAATGAAAGAGAGAAGTGTAAAATGAAAAGAAAAGCCCTCTTTTTATGCACATTTTAGATAAGTGCCTTCACTTATTTTGACAGCTTATTTTACTTATAGATAAGTTTTATCAACTTATCTGGATAACTTATCTTGCTTTTCAAACTTCTTCAACAAGCTACTTACTCACCTCATCCTTGTCCTTATCTTCTCCCTATTTATCTTTTTTTTTTCTTTTTCTTATCTTATTTTTTCCCCTTTCTTTTCTTTTTCTTTACGTTAATTTTCTCAAAAGGAAAAGCTAATTTTGTATGCATTGGTTATGTCCCTATTTCCATGGCAAAAGCCGAAAGTGGCTCATGGATATACTTCGGTACTTAAATTGAACCCGAATTTACTCGAACATTCTTTTTCCTATTAGTTTCTTTTTCTTTTTATATTCTATAGCTTCGATGCAATAGTCAAAAGTAAGGGTTAGGAGGAGGCCCTTATGGTGATGAGATTCCAAATTCTAATAAGTCTTTTTCAAAGGGCGACTACTAGAGTGGCAAGCATGGAAGGTTTTTATTGGTTCAAGTCATAAAATTCAAGATTATTGAGTGGAAGTGAGCGAGTTCAAATTCTCCATATACCTTTTCAAAGGTTGACAACCATCCACATCAAAATGGCAAAGCTTGGAGAAAGGGATAAATCTTGAAATAAATCAATAATTCAAAAGAAGATTGGAGTAAGAATTAGGAAATCTAATTTCCTAGCTATAGTGTCGATTCCACCATTGATCTCTAGATTCATAGTGAGCTCTACACATTCTATATTGCATGCCACCTGTGCACCTTGGGAACCTCTTCTGTGTAAATTTTACGTAGAGGCGCACTGCAAGGCTGAAAAATCCCTATTCTACTTACTCACATGCAATGAATAGTACCAACCATTTATAGCTAGCTTGAGGAACTCCCTTCTTGAGCAAGAAAATAGAAACCTTGTGCTCTGATACCAATGCAACATTTAATGGCCTAGTAACTTGTGTGTAGCAGAAAATAGCATGAACATAGTGAGCATTCCATTAGAATAGATTCCTAATTAGATTAACAAGAGTGCTTGGGTGGAGAAAGCAACTAAAAGTATAACACTTAGTTGTATAGCATGAACAATACTTCAAAAGAGAGAGAAATTAAGCAATTGACAAAAGTTGAGGACCGGATTTGCATGGAGCCGGTCCCCCCTCCAAAAGGCTTTGTATTATGGTTTCTCCCATCAAGAGAGACATTTTACAATACAATTTCTTATGTTCCTTCAATACTAGATAGTGCAATGAAGATGGAAACTTCATGCACTACGCAAAACACTTATCAAACACAACATCAATTCCCTCACGGTCTCAGACCCAAGACCTCACACACCTTCGAAGATGGTGAGAGCTAGCGGGTTATGAGAGTAGATTGAGAGGAAGAAGGAGTATTCTTACGAGAAAGATGTACATATCCTCACATAATCACTCATATAATCATAGCTTAGCTTAGTAATTAGCATGGTAGAGGAGATGAACATGCATTGAAGCTTGGATCTTGGTTGGATTTGCATCACAAAGCCAAGAGTTGTTGGTGTAGGCATCCCTTCTCCAAGCTTGGAGTAGGTGGTAAGCTTTACATTAAAGCTTGAGAAGGAGAGAGAGAGAGAGAGAGAGAGAGAGAGAGTCTTCTTTGCTTCACACATGAGATTGTGTGAGTGTGTGTGTGATAATGCCTTGCAAAAATCAACCCCCTCTCTCTCTCTTGGTCGACCCCCCTTCCAATTTGCACTTGCTACAGTCATATTAGACCTCCCCAGGCCTAGCCAATGGGAATTAAGAAGTATAAGTGATAGCCTTCTCACATGTGTCCCCCTTTCCCCTTTTGTGAGAGCTTTAGGTAATTATTTAATTCAACTAAATTCTCATTGGACCCCTTTGCCTCCTGGCCAATACGAATCATGCAAGCCATTGGGTTGCTGAATGCTCATTGGTCCCCTTGGGAGACTGTCCAATAGTCTTCTAAAGAGCTTATTTCTTATTGGTTCTTTTATTAAGTGTTTTAAATATAATTAAACTAGATTTAATCTAGCCTAATTCTCAATGGTCCACCTCCAAGGCCATCCAATAGGAATTGGGTACACCTTGTGGGCATCTGGGCTAGGGAGCTGACATGTGTCCCTCATTCCCTTTGTGTAAAGGGAGCTTGTGTGTGTGTGTGAGTTTCTCTCATCTCCTACTTGCAAGGCTCGCCCCCTCCTATGTAGGGATTGATAAAGACTTTTTGTGACACACACTAAGCATCCAATTTCCCTAGTGTTTGGCCTTTGGACACAACCTTTGAATTTTGGAACCTTAGCATTTTGGAAGTCTTAATGGGTTGAACCTTAGAGTGTTTTAAGTCCATTGTTGCACATTGCTCTTTTGAAGATGGCCCCCCTTTGGATCCCTATTTTCCCTCCTTTGGATCCTTACTGTGGCCGGTTTGCTAGCTTAATCAATATTATAGCTTTTTCTCCCCTGGCACTTCCCCATATTAAATGGTAAATTTAACATGAGAAAATCATTTAGGAGAATTAGATATTGATTATTATGACATTAAATGAGAACTAACAAAATAAAACAATGGAAATTTGGAAGGGTTTTTGTTAAATGGGATTGGTTTTTGGTAAATAAGTGTGGCACTAACTCTTTTAACTCTCTATTTTGAGATTTTAATTTTGAAATGTTCACGAGTTTACCCCTTACATATCAAAATGAAACAATGGGAATTTGGGGAGTTCTGGTGTGTCAAGAAGTTTATGGTAAGTTTACTGGCTAGTCGCATGTCACGAGATCATTTTTTGAAGAATCTAATTTTACTTTCGAGAGAGCTTGAATTATTTTATTTATCTTTGTGTGGTTAGAAATGGACTACCACTCTACAGTGACATGGATGCACATGCAGCTACCAGCATTTGTCTATGGTAATTAACATTTTGTCTATAATAATCAACTATTTTACAAAAAAGTTCACATGATTTACACAATTTTGTTATAGACCCACAATTTTGGAGAGGACCTTTACATAAGATAATATTGTTCGCATCATTGAAGACTTTGAAGTTGTTCAATATGGTGAAATGGGACTTATTGAAAATGGTTTATATTTTTTTGTTATGTAGTTTATGATTTAACATTGAGTATGTTTTTGTAAATAGAAACCATTATTATTGTCGGTATATTTTGTTGGGTGTTTACCATCATATTGATGGTTTGCAGGGGTTTTATCACATTAAAGTTAATATTGACCATGATAATGCCCATGCCTATGTGAGTATTCAGGAGGTAGGGGACCAACTCCCACTTAATATACGTTATTCATATGGTGACCGTTGTTCCGATTGGAGGATAGAGATGTATGTGTTGGGTCACCCTCCTCGACACCTAACAAGTGATGCTTCCAAGACCTTATTTTATTGATGGTGATGGTCATTTATGTAGCTCGGCATACATTGAGTGTTGGAATTTATGTAGCTTGGCATACATTGAGTGTTGGAATGTATGTAGCTTGACACACATCTTAGAATGTGCTCCTCTCTCTCTCTCCCTCTCCCTCTCTACAGATAAATTTCTTGCTTGATTTTAAATATGGTTTGTGAACAAACTATTAATTATGATTTAATTTCGTAGACAATGATGTTATAGTGCAAGATGTTGTAGAGTTTGACTTCACTGAATTCTATTTTTTGCGAGTGAACCTTGGTATACTCTTGATTTACCATGTCCATGCTAGAGAGAGAGAGAGAGAGAGAGAGAGAGAGAGAGAGAGATGGCTCAAATGAAACTCTCTCTCATACACACCACCACTGTAAATGATAGCAAAGAGATTTCATTACTTTTGTCTTCCATAGTCTCTCTCTCTCTCTCTCAGTGGTGGCCTCCGTAAAAATGAGAGAGAGAGAGAGAGAGAGAGAGAGAGAGAGAGAGAGAGAGAGAGAGGTGGTGTGGTGAGGGATGCCAACAAGGGAAAAAAAGAGAGAATGTGATGTGTGTCATGGGGAGATTTATAAAGATAGAGAGAAACTATATAGGATTGACCAATTGGTAAATGTAACATTTAATGGCCTAGTAACTTGTGTGTGGTGGAAAATAGCATAAACATAGTGAGAATTTCATTAGAATAGATTCTTAAAGAGCATAGCAAGTGTGCTTGGATGAAGAGAGCAACAAAAAGCATAACACCTAGTTAGATAGGCATGAACAATACTTCACAAGATAGAAAAATTAAGCTATTGACAATAGTTGAGGGCCGGATTTACATGGATCCGGTCCCCCCTCCAAAGGCTTTGTATTATAGGTTTCCCCCATCAAGGGAGACATTTTAAAATACAATACTTTGTGTTCCTTCAATATCTTGCTGGTGCAATGAAGATAGAAGCTTCAAGCACCATACACACACTTATAAAACACAACATCAATTGCATCGGGTCTCAGATCCAAGACCTCACACACCTTCGAAGATGGTGAGAGCTATCGGGGTATGAGGGTAGATTGAGAGGAAGAAGGAGTAGTCTTACGAGAAAGAAGTACATCTCCTCACATAATCACTCATAATAGCTTAGCATAGCTTAGTAATTAGCATGGTAGAGGAGATGAGCATGCATTGAAGCTTGGCTCGTGGTTGGATTTGCATCACAAAACCAAGAGTTGTTGGTGTAGGCCTCCCTTCTCACAAGCTTGGAGTAGATGATTAGCTTTCCATTAAAGCTTGAGAAGGAGAGAGAGAGAGAGAGAGAGAGAGAGAGTCTTCTTGCTTCACACATGAGATTGTGTGAGAGTGTGTGTGATAATGCCTTTCCAAAATCAGCCCCCTCTCTCTCTTGGTCGACCCCTCTTGCAAAATACTCATGCTAGCACCCCATTGGACCTTGCAAAGCTTAGCCAATGAAAATTGAGAAACATAAGTGATAGCCTTGTGACATGTGTCCCCCTTTCCCCTTTTTTGTGAGAGCTTTAGGTAATAATAAAATGCAACTAAACTCTCATTGGACCCCTTTGTCTTCTGGCCAATAGGAAGCAGGTAAGCCATTGGGCTGCTAAATGCTGATTGGACCCCTTGGGAGACTGTCCAATAGTCTTCTAGAGAGCTTAAGTCTTATTGGTTCTTTTATCAAGTGTTTTTAAATGAATCAAACTAGATTTACTCTAGCCTAATTCTCATTGGTCCACCTCCATGGCCATCCAATAGGATTTGAGTGCACCTTGTGGGCAATTGGCCCAGGGAGTTGCATGTGTTCACTATGCCCTTTGTGTAAAGGGGCTTGCATGAATGTGTATGTGTGTGTTTCTCTCTCATCCCCTACTAAAAAGGCTCGCCCCCTCCTATGTAGGAGCTTGCAAAGACTTTTTGGCACACTACAAAGCATCCAATTCCACTAAGCTTGACCATTTGGACTTACCTTTGAATTTTGGAACCTTAGCATTTTGGAAGTCTTAATGGGCTGAACCTTACGGTCTTTGAAGCCCATTGTTGCACATTGCTCTTTCACACATGGCCCCTCTTTTGCATCCCTATTTTCCCACCTTTGGATCCCTATTGTGACCAGTCTGCCAACTTGACCAATATTCTAGCTTTTTCTCCCTTGGTACTTCCCCATATTAAATGATTAGTTTAACATGAGAAATCATTTAGCAGAATTAGATGTTAGTTATTATGACATTACCTCTCTCTTGAAATCATAGTCGTCCTCGACTACGGAATAGAGAAGATAAAGCCTATCCATTAGTCCTTTTTCTAGCAGGTAGAGGATCCCTATCTTACCCTACGAAATCGTTCCAGAATGGATGACTAATCCATTTGGCGCTTGAGAGCCTAAGCTGTTGCAAGCATGTCTGCACATTAGTCCTATCAATCTTCCATAGTAGAGTGACAAGCTCTACTTGGTGTTTGGGAGATGTCGTCTCCGCAAACTTGATTCTAAGCATGCATACTACTTAACTTTTGTGCACAATAAAGAAAAAGAGAGTCTTATAAGACAAAAACTTTGTTCATTTTAAACATTTCTACATTTGCTTACTCTAGGGAAGCATTGTAAGCATTGACAAGGTTTAGGTTATCCTTTAGTTGTATGCCTTGCATCCATCTAGCATCTTCAAAAGGATAATTCTTAAACTTAATAAGGTACCATCGGATAGTCTTACCGTCTCTTAATACCTTGTCTTCATGTCGGAGAATGGACTCGGGCTGCAGCACCTCTTCTTGGTCCTTGATCTCCGGTGGGTCTTCAATAGTTGGTTCTTGAGGTGGCTCTCCTTTGTAAGGCTTTAGTAGGCTCACATGGAAAGCATTTTGTATGAGCCAATGGCTGGGAAACTTGAGTTGATAGGCCATCTCATTGATTAGTCGAAGAATCTAAAAGGGAACATAGTACCTTTCTGCTAACTTAGCATAGTACTTTTGGTGACCCGTAGGATTCTTGCCCGTCATGTGCCTTAATCAAGCCTTGGGAAATTTAAGCAAAACCCAATCATTTTCTTTAAAGGCGGGCTCTTCTGTGCTTATCAGCATCAGCCTTTTGCCTTTGTTGTGAGATAGAGATAGCATCCTTAATCTTTTGGAAAGATTCTTGTAGATCTCGGCTATACTCATGTGCAACGAAGATCTAACCGTGTACCTTAAGTAGCAGGGGACTTTTAGATCTTCCCTCAATTACCTCAAAAGGTGCTTTTCCCGTGGAAGTATGTACAGTGTTATTGTAGGCATACTCCACTAAGGGTAAGTACTTCTCCCATTGGGACCTTTGATCTACTTCCGTTACATAGGCTTTTAGTAGGTCAAGAATTGTTAGGTTAGCTATTTCACTTTTTCCATCCGTTTACGGATGATAGGCGGAAGAGAAGTTTAGCCTTGTCCCTAAATTCTCAAAGAGACCCTTCCAAAAATTACTAGTCATTCTAAGATCTCTATCCAACACTATGGACATATGGTACTTGAAGATTTGTGATATGAAGAGGGTTGTCATTTGATGGGCTTTGATAGTCTTTTTGACAGGTATAAATTGATCTTGTTTGATAAACCTGTCTACTATCGTCCATATTCCCGTATTCCCATGGATAGTAGACTTGGGCAATCCAAACATAAAATCCATGGATATGCTCTCCCATGGTGAATTAGGGATTGGCAAAGGTTGAAGCAATCCAGGTTGCTTCCCTCTATCAAACTTCATCTTTTGGCATACCACACGTTTAGAAACATACTCTTGTATATTTGCTTTCATGGCAAGCCAATAGAAACATGTTTCAATCCCTTTTAGGGTAGACTGAATCCCCCTATGCCCTGCATAAGGAGGAGCATGATATTCATACATTACTTTCTCACGTAGTAAGTTAGTAACGCATAGTCTATTGCCATAGAGAAGATAACCATCTTGTAAAGTATATGGTTCCTCTTTCTTCCCTAATGCAAGGGCTAAAATCAAATCTCTAAAATCGGGATCAATAGCATACTCATCTATCATAGAAGATAGATCACTGTGAGTTGCTATGGAAACCGCATTCACTCTCGGCCGTCTTGAGAGTGCATCGGCTACTTGATTATGTTTGCCAACAATGTGAGCAATGTGAAAATGAAATTGTGAAAGGAAATTTTCCCGCATCATTTGTTTGTCGGAGAGTTTGGTCTGCGTCATGAAGTACTTAAGGCTTTGGTGATCCGTTCGCAGAATAAAAGGAGTCCCTGATAAATAGTGCTTCCACGAGTCTAAGGCATGTAGAACTGCGAGGAGTTCCTTCTCATACATGCCTAGAGCTTGCTCAACATGGTCGAGCCTTTGACTTTCGTAGGCTATGGTGCGCCCTTCTTGGAGCAAAACAGCTCCAAGAAAATCACCACAAGCGTCACATTGGACCTCAAATGGCTTTGTGAGAGATCTGGCAGTGTAAGCACAGGTTGAGAGATAAGCTTTTTGAAAGCATTATTCTCCTCGGCAGACCATGTATACCTAACGTTTTTCTTTGTTAGGTCATGTAATGGTCCTGCTATTAGTGAGCGTCTATAGTATGCACACATACCTATAAAGCTTCTTAGTTCATGAAAATTCCTTGGATTATGCCATTCTTTTATTACCACTAGCTTTGATGGATCCATTTGGATACCATCTTGAGAGATAATGTGACCTAAATACTGAATCTCATTTTTCTTTCGATTAACATAAAGTTTATTCTCTCAAAAGACTTGAAATATTACCTGGAGGTGTTGCTTGTGTTCGTCTAGTGAATTAGAGTAGATGATTATATCATCACAGAACACTCCAGTAAATGTTTGGTGAGGCCTGAATAGCTTCTCCATCAAGCGGTTAATTGTGGCTGGTGCATTGGTCAAGCCAAAAGGCATCACAATGTATTCGTAACGACCAAACATAGTGCGAAATGCGGTCTTTACAATGTCTTGATCAACTATCCTTATTTGATGGTAGCCACTTTTTAGGTCAATTATACTAAAGTAGGTTGACCCTTGTCGCTTATCAAATAGGTCTTCTACCCGTGGAACGGGAAACCTATTTTTGATAGCGATCCTATTTAGTGCTCTATAGTCGACACACATACGATATGTGCCGTCTTTCTTTTGCACTAATAGCACGGGTGAACAAAATGGAGATGAGCTAGACCTAACCATACCCTTCTCAACTAACTCATGCACTTGTCGCATAATCTCCTCTTGTTGAGCTTGAGAAACCCTATAAGGAGGTTTATTAGGCGGTGAACTTCCTGAAAAAATTTCAATTGCATGGTCATCATTGCCTCGTTTACGAGGTAGTTCACAAGGGATGTCGTCAATAAAAACATCTTGAAATCCCTTGAGGAAATTGGATAACTCTAATTCTTTGTGATTGTTTATATTTTCTTTTGCTAAAGCATTAGGTTCATTTTGAGAATCTTTAACAAAAATCATGTACACGGAAATAGAGCTCTTTATTGACTTATTGAAAGCTTGCGTATGTACAATGGGTATGGTGTTACCCAAATCCTTAGCATCTATGTACATATCTTTTTCCCTGCATCTAAAGTAGATTTTCCTTTCAAGGAATTTAACATTGGCAACCATGCGATCAAACCATGGTGCTCCTAGGATTACATACTCGTGCTTGAGAGGAGAGATAAAGAAGTCCTCTGTCCACATAGCTTTGGACATGGAGCCTCAATTTTCCAATTAAGGGAGTGACTGAAGCTTCGTGCCCCTTGATCAAGGTAGGACATCTCCCATCTTAGAGGCTTGGATGCCTAGCTTGGTGGCCAACTCTGTGGATCAAGGTTGCATCCGTATGTACGTACAGATCCGTACGGTACGAATCCACACGTACGGATAGGTACTGTACGACATATTTTCCCCCTTTTTAAAAAATCACTTTTTCGGGCCCAAACTCGACAAAAATAGGTCGAGAGTTTGTAGATAAGGGGGGCACTTACCTTAGGGGTCTCAAGCATAAAAAATCAGAATTATTAAAAAGCTCTCAGCCCTGCGTGCGTTTTGCAGAGACCTGCACAGTGCGTTTTAAAGTTATCAAGGTTCAGAGCTCTCAGCTTCTGCAGACTCCAGAGTTTGTGCCCACTCTCTCCAAGGTATTCCTCTTCCCTCTCTCATTTTCTCTCGCGTGACTCTGCGTTCTTCTCGCGAGACTCTCCGTTCTACCAAGTTCTCAGTGCTCAGGAGTCTTTCCGTCCTCGAGCGACGTGACTTTTTGAATCTCATGAGTTTATGTTTTATGTACATTGCATAGGCTTCATCGTGTCGCGCCAGAGCAACACTAACTGGTCACTCCACATAAACATTCTCCAAATTGGAAACACTCCTTCGCAGAAAGGGACAGGCACGCGTCAATGGTAGTGCAAGTATTGTGGATTGATACGCACAAGCACAATCACCTGCGTCATCAGGCATCTAACAGGCAGAGAATGCACCAACAATTGTGGTCCTTGCCCAAATATATCCCAACAATTGAGAGACGAATTGATTGCGGAGCATTATCCAGGAGGGGCTCCTTCAGTATCTTTTGTGAGAGGCAGTCAAAGTACACAGGATGTATTACATGATGCTTTAGTGGGAGAGTTGTCTCATACAGGTGCCGATGAAGGAGTGGATCCTGGTGGTTCTGGTTCAGGACAACCCTCAAGCTCTAGGAAGAGAGCACGTGTATTTGAGGATGCGTAGGATGTATTGCCTACTGCTACAGGTGAGGGACGCCCCCCAACAGCTCCAAGACAAACCATCATACCTTCTCACATCTCAGCCCAATCTTGGGTAAAGGAGCGACAGAGGGTTGTAGAGATGGAAATAGCTCGTACTCTCATTGAATGCAACATTTCATTCAATGTATTGAGGACAGATCAGTGGAAGAGGATGGTGCGAGCCATTTCACAGGCTGGTCCGACAGAAGGGTGGAGTGGTTTGGATTATACGAAGATGCGGACCACTATGCTAGTTGAGCAAAAAGCCTTGATAGACAAGGCATTGGTCCTAGTGAAAACAGGGTGGCAGCACATTGGATGCACGATTATCTAATGGTTGGAGTGACATCCGTAGGCGTCACAAAATCAACATCCTTGTGTCCTCTTGCTTGGGTACTTACTTCTTGCGTGCAGTGGATGCTGGAAAGGTTGGAGAAAAGATTACAGGGGAGTTCATATTCAAGCATATACGCCAAGCAATTCTTGATGTTGGAAAAGATAATGTTGTACAGGTTGTGACGGATAATGCTAGCAATTGCAAGGCTATGGGAGAGATGGTCGAGAGAGAGTTCAAGTGTATTGTGTGGACTCCATGTGCAGCACACTGTCTTGATTTGTTGATGGAGGACATTCGCAAGTTGCCTTGGATGCAGCCCATTGTTGCAGATGCAACAAAGATCACCACATTCTTTCGAAAGAAGCACCAGGCGCTTGCCATCTTCAGGAGTCATAGCACATTGGACATGGTGAGACCTTCGAAGACCAGATTTGCCTATATGTATCTAGTCTTGCAGCGGCTCTTCAAGCTTAGGGATCCACTGCTTCAGACAGTAGTTGATCCAAAGTGGAGAAATATACACAATTCCCAGGACGAGCGTACAAAGTATTTACAGAGAAAGGTACTTGATGAGTCTTTTTGGGCAGAGGTGCAGAGTCTCACAGTGGCTCTCCAGCATGTATATGTTCTTCTATGTCTCACGGATATGGAGGGCTCTACCTTGGGGCTGGTCCTTCATCTTTTTCAGCAGATGAAGGACCACATCACCAAATGCACGAAGTTATCTGAGGAGAGGTGAGCGTACTTATCTTTTTGAGACTTGTTTTTTGCTTTTTCAAGTATACTCTTGCATTATTTAAATTTTAATCCTCTTCATCTACGAATCGCAGCACTAATACTTAATTCTCTTGTTGCTTGCACAATCATCATTGCAACCGAGCTGACATTTTAGGCATTGTAGAGACACGGTGGACGTTTATGTGTCGTCCTATTCATGGGATGGCAGCATTGCTCCATCCTCTCTACAAGAGCCTAAATTATACACGGACACTGCCCTGTCCAAGCTACATTCAGATTATGTGGGCATTATGTTTGATGAGGAGGACAAGCTTCTTATTGATGTCGAGTTCTGTAGCTTCATGAATAACCTTGGGCCATCCTTCTCAAGAGCGGTTGCATTGAGAAAGGAGATTACAAAGGTTCCTCTCACATGGTGGCAGACTCATGGCAGGACAGGACTGTCTAATCTAGCTCGTCTCGCTCTTCCGATTCTCTCTCAGGTACGGGATCTTCACCTAGTACCATGGTCCTAGACTCCTAGTAGCCTACTTGCATGGATGATGGATTACCCTTGGCTTTGCACTATAAATTACGTAGGATTGCTCAGTAGGTGCATGCGAGCGTAATTGGAGCGCTTATTCATTTATTCACAACAAGATCCGCAATCGCTTGAGCACTAGTCAGCTGGAGAAGCTAGTTTATTGTAGAGCCAACATGAGACTTTTGTGGAGTTTTCACGCTTTGGGAACCCAAAAGCAAATATGTCAAAAATTAGTGGTTTCTAATGCTAACTTTGTGGTGACTCATGACGTTTGTCAGTCTTGGGTCCAGACTCAAGTTATCTAACTTGCTCCTTTTTATCAAAAAATAGGTGGATCCTACGACCTTGAAGATGGTGGCAGATCCTACTACAGAGGAGATTAACACCCAGATCAGAGATGAGAAGGAGGACATCCTTCGAGAGCTCCATAAAGAGCTCGAGAGTCTGGATCGACGTGTCACCAGGTCTCGTGCTCGAGCACTTACTATTCCACTACAGCCTGGTACTCAAGATCCTCCTACTACCCGGTGGGAGCGCATTCGCAAGGGAAAGCTCCCTGTTCGCACTCATCGCAAGCGTGCGAATGAGGCCATGCATCTCATTGAGACTCAGAGTTCAGAGCAGGTTGCGGCAGATGATGAGGATGTGGAGCTACTTCAACCTGATCCCCCAGTGATTACCGTTGCAGAGCCAGAGTATGATGATGAGGGCAATGTCTTGACAGATGGAGAGATGCCCGATTCAGCATCATCATCATTTGCATCTGATGATGACTTTTGAGTAGTGATTTAGGGTGATTTTGATGGATTTTGACTCATGACTTTTGACAGTAGATGCATTTTGCCATTGGGCAATGGACTAAAGTCTATTTTATTATGTAGTGTGTTTCCATTTCTCTGTCGTTTTGATGGTAGAGTCTAGATCGGTCGCTCTCTATGATGTATCCATCTTTGTATGACGATTGATATTAGATAATCATTGATCAATCCTCAATCTTGACTCTTGATGTTTTAAGTATTTTGATTCTGGAATCTGGTATATTGAAGTTTCAAGTTTTAACTTTTCGCAATCGTGACTTACGTTTAGTGCTATTGAAATTAAATTAAGTGATGTATTCTAAGAGTTAAGTACTTTGAAGCAGTATCTAATGGACATTGAAGCAGTATCTAATGGATGTTTGAGCAGTATCTATGTCTAGACTCTATGTAGTTACTAGTATGTATAGGCTGAAAAAGACTGAAGCCACTATTCTTTTTGTTGTTACAAATGTTACGTACTGGTCTCGTACCTTAAAGGCCGATCCGTAAAAAAGTACGTACCTTACGTATTGATTACGTATCGTACACTCCGTACCTTTCCACCTTGCTATGGATATGAAATTGTGAGTAGAACCAAGGTCAAAGAGAATAAAAGCATCATGTTCTCTTCCATTTCCTCAAGCATAGCATAGAGGAGATCCTTTGTGGTGAGCTTCCTCTTCTTGGATTTCGACCAAGGTAGCTCTAGGAGGCTCATGGCGGGTGTTCTTTTGGGAGCAAGCACGATACGCATGCCCTTGCTCACCGCATTTGAAACAACGGTTATCCTTGTGATAATGCTCAAGCTCTTCAAGGGAGAGTTTGTTTTTGCCTTTGTAAACTCCCTTCTCCTTAGCTTTGTTATTATTGGAATTGCCCTTAGGAGATTTTTGGACATTTTCCTTCCGCTTAGGCTCATTGGAACCCTTGTTTCCCGTGGGCTTAAGATTTCTCTTAGCCCTTGTTTGGAAATTGATTCGTGAAGCCACCATGGTATGGTGTATGACCGCAGATATGGTGCATGGTCTTTGGGAGCTGACATACTCCGCCATATCTTCAGTTAAGCCTGCACAAAATTGTTGCTTTTGCTCTCCAAAATCCTTTTTGAAGACAGTGGCTTTGAGATGTAAGTCCCAAAACTTGTCTACATAGTTGTGAATGGATTTGTAGAGAGAGAGCTTCAAGCTTCGCCATTCGGAGAGTACTTTGTCTTTGGCATCGGTAGCCAAAAACTGCTTCATGATGGAAGCTCTTAAAGCTTTCTATGTTCGTGGGGCTTCACCGTTTTCCCATAAGCTAGACTACCATTGCCTAGCAGACTTTTGAAAATGCATAGCTACATGGCGTAGCTTAGAGGACTCCGTGAAGCCCTCATCTCCAAACGCCACATCGAACTGTTGGATGAAGGCCAAGACTTTGTCCGTAGCACCAAAGGTGCCATCGTAAGTAAAGAAAGAGATGCTCTTTTCTCCCTCTTTGAACTTCTTGAGCTTGGACGACCTCTTCCACGCGGCATAGGATTTCGTATGGCCTCTTCTTTTTAATGGTACAAAAGTTGCACCATCGGTTTCTTCAGAAGATGAAGAATTTGAGGAAGATGGAGAAGAGGGTGACCTCTTTCTCGCCTTTTCCTTGCCTTGGTCTTCCTTGTCTGCACCATCACTTTCAGAAGATGGAGAAGATGGAGAAGAGGGTGACCTCCTTCTCGCCTTTTCTTCTCTTGTTTTCTGTCATCCCTCTTTGAATTATGGTGTGGAGAAGTGTGCGATGGTCTTCTTCGTTTAGGGGGTATTGGAGAGCGTTTTGCCCTCTGTCTTCGTGGTGCCATCTCCACCGAGGTGGCAAGAGACTCACTTCTTTCTCGTTCTTTTGGTGGGGACTCTTGAATTCTCCTTTGGGAAGGAGATGCGTCATCAAGAAGCAAATTTTTGAGCCCTTTGTATGGATTCTCTTCTTCTTCCTGAATCGGAGAGGCGTCTCTTTTGGGAGTCTCGCAACTCGTCATGGTGGAGAGTTTGGAGAATCCCATGAGCACGTAGCTACTGTTGCACTTCACTTTGGAGGGATGGATTGCCCATGGCTTGTTGAAGCCTAGAAACAAGGTAGTTAACAAGCATAGGGACATCATTAGTAGCCTGCTCATTAGCAAAATCAAAACTATCAACATTAATTTCACTCTCTTTACTATTATCAACCATTTTAACAATTTTTTAGGTGTAATATTTTTAGGTATACTTTGGAACTTCAACCCCTAGTTACTGGTCCTCTTTACTTCTTAAAAAACACTCAAGCTATTGTACCCGTGGCTCAAATATCATTAATTACAAGGGATAGAAGAGAAGATCTTTCAAGATCTTTCAACACTAAAGCAGTATCGGTTCTTGTCAAGCTTCTAATAGCTCAATAGTAGTTACGCCATAGGCAAGCCCCGTAGGACTCCACTATTAAGCCATAGCTCTCGACGGTGATGCTATGTTATCTGCACGAAGGCAAGCGCACTGCAAGGCTGAAAAATCCAAATTCTACTTACTCAACAGCAATTAATAATACCAACCATTTATAACTAGCTTGAGGACCTCCCTTCTTGAGCAAGAAAAGAGAAACCTTGTGCTTTGATACTGATGTAACATTTAATGGCTTAGTAACTGTGTAGCAGAAAATAGCATGAACATAGTGAGCATTTCATTAGAATAGATTCTTAATGAGCATATCAAGAGTGCTTGGATAGAGAGAGCAACAAAAAGCATAACACCTAGTTGGATAAGCATGAACAATACTTCAAAAGAGAGAGAAATTAAGCTATTGAAAATATTTGAAGACCGGATTTACATGAAACCGATCCTCCCTCCAAAAATCTTTGTATTATAGGTTTCCCTCATCAAGGGAGACATTTTACAATACAATACTTTGTGTTCCTTCAATATCTTACTGATGCAATGAAGATAGAAGCTTCAAGCACCATGTTCACACTTATAAAACACAACATCAATTCCCTCACGGTCTCAAACCCAAGACCTCACACACCTTCGAAGATGGTGAGAGTAGATTGAGAGGAAGAAGGAGTAGTCTCTGACTTTGTTGCCTTCATTATCTAGGACAAAGTAGCTGATCATGTCTCTTTGTAAGTCCTCCCATTTCTCCCAGGTCTTTGATGTCTGTTCGGTGAGGAACCATACATATTCGTCGTCGACCAGGAAGGTTTTGGCCACTTGTACCCATCTGCGTCTGCCTATGTTGTTCCACTGCATGTAGTCTTCTACCTCTCTGAACCACTTGTTGAGTTCCAGTGAGGTGCGGTGGTCATTGTATTTCTCTGGGGAAATGGGTTTGAATTTTCCCAATCTGTTTTCATCTTTTAAATGTCTCTCAGGGCTGTAGTAACGTCTTTCACTTTGATCATCCTGATAGTTTTCGTCTTCGTCGACTGTTCCTAATCTTTCGGACCGCGGTCGTCTTTGTGTGTTTCGTCGCGTGTTAACATTATTTGTGCTTGGGCGATCTTCGTATCGCTGGCCTAGCTGTGTTTGAATCAGGTCACCCAGGTTAGCAGACATCAAGTTGATCTGGTGTTCCACGGAGGCCATGATGCGTGCCTCCAGTCTCTTTTCCATTGGGTCTTGGACATCTTGTCGCGTTTTCGTTTCCTTCTTCTTCTTCTCTTTCTTATTCAGATCAAGTTCGGTCCTGTATACTTCGTCATATTCTTGATCTCCAGCCATTTCTGTACTCTTGTGGCCGAAGCCGAAAGAAAACTCAAAAATATCAAAAATTGAAAAACTGCATGTAGTCTTCTACCTCTCTGAACCACTTGTTGAGTTCTAGTGAGGTGCGGTGGCCATTGTATTTCTCTAGGGAAATGGGCTTGAATTTTCCCAATCTGTTTTCATCTTCTAAATGTCTCTCAGGGCTGTAGTAGCGTCTTTCACTTTGGTCATCCTGATAGTTTTCGTCTTCGTCAACTGTTCCTAGTCTTTCGGACCGCGGTCGTCTTTGTGTGTTTCGTCGCGTGTTAACATTATTTGAGCCTGCGCGATCTTCGTATCGCTGGCCTAGCTGTGTTTGAATCAGGTCACCCAGGTTAGCAGACATCAAGTTGATCTGGTGTTCCACGGAGGCCATGATGCGTGCCTCCAGTCTCTTTTCCATTGGGTCTTGGACATCTTGTCGCGTCTTCGTTTCCTTCTTCTTCTTCTCTTTCTTATTCAGATCAAGTTCGGTCTTGTATACTTCGTCATATTCTTGATCTCCAGCCATTTCTGTACTCTTGTGGCCCAAGCCGAACGAAAACTCAAAAATATCAAAAATTGAAAAACTGCATGTAGTCTTCTACCTCTCTGAACCACTTGTTGAGTTCCAGTGAGGTGCGGTGGCCATTGTATTTCTCTGGGGAAATGGGTTTGAATTTTCCCAATCTGTTTTCATCTTCTAAATGTCTCTCAGGGCTGTAGTAGCGTCTTTCACTTTGGTCATCCTGATAGTTTTCGTCTTCGTCGACTGTTCCTAGTCTTTCAGACCGCGGTCGTCTTTGTGTGTTTCGTCGCGTGTTAACATTATTTGTGCCTGGGCGATCTTCGTATCGCTGGCCTAGATGTGTTTGAATCAGGTCACCCAGGTTAGCAGACATCAAGTTGATCTGGTGTTCCACGGACGCCATGATGCGTGCCTCCAGTCTCTTTTCCATTGGGTCTTGGACATCTTGTCGCATCTTCGTTTCCTTCTTCTCTTTCTTATTCAGATCAAGTTCGGTCTTGTATACTTCGTCATATTCTTGATCTCCAGCCATTTCTGTACTCTTGTGGTCGAAGCTGAAAGAAAACTCAAAAATATCGAAAATTGAAAAACTGCGAAAAACGGGCTTGAAAACGTCGAAAAACGATGATACAGCGCGAAACGGGGTCCGAAACGACGAAAACCAAGAAAAACGGATCAAAAACAATGAAAACCAGTCCCAAACGGTGTAAGACGGAGCAAAATGGGGTAAAACGTTAAAAAACGATGAAGAGCGTGGAGAAATGCATCAACACATAGCAAAACGACAAGGAATGCGGGTCAAACGAGGCAAAACGATGAAAAACGTTGGGGAACGCGGAGAAAACGCAAGGGACGAGGCAAGACGGGCCAAGAACGCGGAGAACGCGGTGAAAACAAGGCAAAACAACAAGGAACGCGAGTCAAACGAGGCAAAACGGGGCAAGAATGCAAGGTACGTGGTGAAAGCCGAGCAAACGGGCCGAAAACGTGGCGACAACCACGGGCCACGGGCCGACGTAGGGTCGACGGAGACTCGAGCCGAAGCTTTGATACCAAGTGTGACGCCCTCGTTCGAGACGTCGGGGAAACGAGGACGCGCCGGCTCACCTGCGTTGCAAACGGGACCTGCAAGCAAGCAAACGCGTACACAAGACCGCAACTTAAAAACGAGACGCAAGAGAGACACGAGAATGAGGGACGCAAACGAATGATCAATATTACAAAAAAGTGCTGAATACAAGGGACACGAAGAATCACATGAAAACGGGGCTCGCAAGTTGGGGGAAGTGGCACATACTTCCCTTATAGGCTTCTTCCCAAGCGTTACGCCACTCCCCCTCTCCGGCACCTAGTCCTCGTCCTGGCAATTGGCGACTCACCACTCGCTTCACTTTCCTCTCCTTGAGCCACGTGACAGCCCTGAATCTCCTCTTCCATAATAGAGTTATATAGACAGATATATAACTTGGCATCATCGTGACCGAGGATGTGCCACATGAGCAACATCAGTGCACTCACTTATAACTGTGTTGCATAACATGTAGAAATCCTAGGGAAAGAAAGGTTGTATTGCACCCCATGTTAGCCTAGAAACTAACACAAAGCACACAATGAGTGGTGGTGAGAGGATCAATGTCAAGAAATCCAAGGCAGAATCTTTTGAGACGGACAAAACTCAAGAAACACAAAAATGAGGTCATCCAGAATCAAGTCAGTGCAAAAAATTAGGGCTCCGCCAATTGGTTTCGAATCCGCACCCTCACAGACCAAGTTTTGGGTCACATTGGGCTAGCCAACTCACGTACACTCACATGGTGCACCCCTCTGTTTCTATGGGCCTTTATTGTAAGTCAGTTCATGCATTACCCAAGCTTGAGGGGTTTAATTTGAATCCGGGTATGTTGCTATAATCTCCCTTGCTTTAGTGTGCTTAGCACTTGTGGGCAATGGAACCCCACCATCCCTAGTTGAATGCAATGTGTTTGAGGCCTTATTAGAGCTGAGCCACGCAATGATTCGTGCTTAGCACGTGGTCAATGGATCCCCACCATCCCTCGTTGAATGCACTGTGTTATGTAGTTTTGAGGCCTTCTTAGAGCTAAGCCGCACTCAACACGGGTTGGGGGTATGGGGTTATTGAGCGAAAGTGGGATAAGAAGGGTCGCAACTGTGGTGAATATCTGCAATGCAACCATCCACAGAGAGACGATCATTGATCTTCAAGTTTCTTATTGGTTAAAAATTTCCAGGTGACAACAATGTTGCCTAAACAATACCTCATAGAACTCTCTTTTCAAAGTGCTAGCACAATGCTTCGAGGGGATTGAAAATCAAGGAATTATCCAGACTCCCAGTATTATTTAAATTAAGTATTTTGCTTCCCCCTCTTGGACCCTCATCTATATATGACACAAGGTCAAAGTCATGGACTCTACGATGGGCACTTTATCAACGGGGCATGGGGGCTTTGAGGCCATTGGATCGACATAGCAAGAGATAAGGGAGGGGGGGGGGGGGGGGGGGGGGGGGCAAGCGGGTTGAATAGGGAGTGAGTGTGGAGCGGGAGGTGGTGAGGTAGAGTAGTGACGCGATGGTGGGGACCTTATCTTTTTGCCCTACAAAGATGGGATCAACGATGGATTGAATATCCACCATAGATCCCTCCATCACTCCACTTACGCTTGTGATGTTTTTAGACAAGGCTCTCCGACCCGACTCTTAATATTTTTACTTCTGTGCTTGTCATATGATGTCTGTTCCAACTTGCCCCCGAAGCCCCAAAATGAAAATGAAAAAAACCCCGAGGCCGGCACGCAAATGGCCCAATAGCCGGCGGAAGAAAGAAGTCTTCGCAAGTCTGCCGCCGCCTAGTGTGTGGAGGAGGAACAGTGAAAAAACGAAGGGGGGCCGGGGGTTGACAGAGGCCATCAACTCTTCCGAAGGGGGGGGGGGGGGCTCGTTTGTAAGTGACACGAGGTCACGTTCAAGGGATCTACGACAAGGGCACGCTTTCGGCATCGCGTGGATTTGAGACCGTCGAATATCCGCAACAGGGGGGGGCAGGCTTTATGTACACGCGGACTCGCCATACCTGCACGGATGCGTGTTAGGCGAGTTGGATAGAGCGTGGGAGTCTGAGGGTGAGGTCTGGGGCTCGAGCAGCGAGCGCTGTGAAGGGGCGCTAAATCTTTTAGGTCACGCCCTTTTGGATCAACGGTGGATCCAACTGGCACCGTTGATCCCTCGACGCGACCCCGTGTTCATTATCAACGGGGGGGGGGGTGTGTGTGTGTATATGTGTTGCGAGCGCGCACGAGAGAGAGAGAGAGAGAGAGAGAGAGAGAGAGAGAGAGAGAGAGAGAGAGAGCGCTTTTAAATACGCAAAGGACAGTAGTAGTCGGTCTGTCATCTCACATAATGATGGAGAACACACTCTCTCTCTCTCTCTCTCTCTCTCTCTCGTAGGTAGAGCAATCTGCCTGCGCCATTTGATGATCACACAAAAATTCATGATAAGGCAAAAATACATACAAAACCCACTCCCTACTCTAGTACTGCTCTCCACGGAGATTGTCCACAAAAACAAATACACCTTTCCTTTGCCACACACTGACGGGCATTACCTACCATGTACAAACTTGCGGCCTAGCTCTCTCGTCCGCAGCTCAGGTGAGAGAAGAGTGTCGCATTTTTGTTGTATACAGAGCCCGTGTGTAGAAGTTGTGGAAGAGGCTCTGGGCAGAGGAGACCGAAAGCACTGCAAGGAGAACCACAGCAACAGATCCAATTGCAACTGAGGCTGATACCATGTGGCAGAAAAAGCCATATGTAGGGCACAATGCCTCCCATTGAGTCTTCGACATGCCCTTGTCCGCGAGGTACAGCACTTCAGTAGCAGCTGATACTGCTGACAATAGAACATATGCGAAGACCTGCATAAACTTCAGAAGGTCAACATAACGAGAAAAGCTCGAGCATAAGCTATGGAAGAGCATTTTGAGACATTGAGGCTTCGGTAGCATGAACCATGTACCAAGCACATGTACTGAATTCAACATCCTAAATGGTCCTTCCGTGCAGTTGCATGTAGCATGCTTCAAAAAAAACATCCCCATTGCTACTTGCATTTGCACCTCTTGGGCCGATTCACGAGGATCAAAGGTCATCAGTCAATCATCCATCAGAGATTATATACCTGATCGAGCACGAAAATGGTCCATCTTGAGCACTTTCCTGAGCAGCTCTTGCCTAATGCCGAAGGAATCAGACTCACGAACACGATAAGGCCGTAGGCTGCAACAAGGATGTTGATGTACACCAAGTAGCTTCAACAACCAATACCACAAGTAGCTATGTCAAAAGATTGTTAGGAGTAATAAGCCAGGATGCAGGCAAATACAAAAACAGCAGAAAAGCGCTAGCACAAGCGCGGACTAAGGTGCATCTGATGAGATATGCGACAAGGGAAGCTCTCTCTCTCTCTCTCTCTCTCTCTCTCTCTCTCTCTCTCTCAGAGAGAGAGAGAGAGAGAGAGAGAGTGCGCAGAAAGACACCGGGACTTACATAAAGCCAGAGGTATCCGAATACTTGACGGTTTGAGCGATGTAACCGAGGCCAACAGCGCGCCGCACGGTCTGCTTGGCTTTGAGGAGGAGAATGAGCGAGGTGATGCAGAGCAGAGTGGTGAGAAGACGCACACCCATGCTCCACAAGCCCTCGCGGGCTCCCTGCTTCCTGCTTGCCATATCGCCTTCTTCTTCTTCTTCTTCTTCTGCTGCTGCAGCTTTTACCCCGTTTACTCAAGAGCAGTAGTATGAGGGCGACGCTGCACAGAGTGTGAGAAAACGGTGTTTGACCACCTTCTGCGGACCTCCTCTTTCAGATGGCATTGAATGCTTACCGCACTAGCACGCACCAGTGACCAACCATAATGCTTTTATGATTATGCCTCCTAGCAACAGCCTCATCCCACGGTGTAACTTTTGTCTCTTCTTGGTTTTTTTCCTTTTAAAAAAAGCCTCATCCCACGGTCCACCCTCGTTACAATCTTGCATGGAGGCTGCTTGAAAGCGAGTAGGATGTTGCATCTTGCGGAATTGTCTGCACAGGAATTGGAGCAGCTCTTAAGATGCCTATCACAAGGTGGGGGGTAATGGTTAGACAAGGGATGAAGTGATGAATGTGATGGTTTCTCTCTCTCTCTCTCTCTCTCTCTCTCTCTCTCTCTCTCTCTCACTCACACACACACACACACACACACAACATACACACACACACACACACACACACACACACACGCACGTAAGAAAAGAGGAGGTAATACCAACTTTACCTCAAAGAGGTAAAGTTATTTCAGAGGACGGGGGTAACTCAAAACGGTTACTCCTTCCTCGTGTGGAGGTACCCTCAGAAAGGAGAAACATCTAAAAATCATTGGCCTCCAAAAACATTGTGTGCTGGAAAACTTCCCTCAACGCGATCCACCCTCGTTACAATCTTGCATGGAGGCTGCTTGAAAGCCTTCATACATGAGAGTAGAGTAGGATGTTGCGCCTTGCCAAATTGTCGGCAGAGGATTGGGAGCAACTCTTAAAACGGAGAAAAGTCTAAAAATAGCTAGCCTCCAAAAACACCACGTGAAGGAAAACTCCCCTCAAAATCATGTGAAAATAGTGAAAGAGCTACATTTGGCAGGACAATGACATTGTGAATATACTATGAAGAAAGAGGTACGCCGTTTCATTTTCCATAAACCTCATGTGCGAGAGGAGACCCATCCTCAACACTAGATACCATGGGGTCTTGAATGAACCTACTAGTGCGGTTGACTATCAGGAAGTGAGGCACGATGGATCTAAGTTTACTTTTTCCTTGGCCGGTTTTAGCTTATACGAAAGTGAAGTGGCAAGGGGGACAAGGAAACCCACGTGAGCGCATGGATACAATGTTGGAAATACAACACCTAATGCACATGAAGATAGAGAGAAGATCAAGAGCACACAACATAGGAAGTAGTATTACTAGGTGTGTCAATACAAAGATAACACTTTCCCTAGAGGTATGGGCATACATACAAGCCACGGAAAAAACCTCGTAAAGAGGGGGGGAAATGCATCATTGGTCCTAAGTGTGTTCGCATACATGGCTCCCATAATTTGGTAACATATTCCCCCCTGCGACTGATGCGATGAATATGAACTGATACTCATGTGCAGGGAAATACCAGACTCTTTACAAAAAAGAGTAAGCCCAAAGCTTTATGGAAAGCTTCAAACTTCTCACTAGGCAAAGCCTTTGGTAAAAAGATTAGCAAGGTTGCCTTGCATAGGCACAAAATCCAAGCTGGCCTATGCTATATACAATCTCTCCTTCACATAATAATAATGTACCTCTATGGGATATTGGGTTCCTCGCAGTAGCCAAAGCACTATGACTATCTATAAAGATAGTGGTGGCGGATTTTTGTCGAATACCACAGCTAGCTAAAAGGCGTATGAGCCAAACACATTGAGTGGCAGTTGTGAAAGCTTCCATGTACGCAAGCTCACAACTATAAGTGGGCAGTTGTAGCCTACTTCTTCCTCGACCAAGATATGCATGAGATGTCGAGCATGAAACAAAAACCATTAGTGGACACTGCTGTGTCATAGCAACCAATCTAATTCAAGTGGGAAAAAGCATGTAAAATCGGTGGTAAGGATCTCCCTTGGGATAAACAACCTAAGATGTATATTGCCACTCAACTACCTTACAATGCAAAGACCCTAGGCTATTATAAATCTACTCTTATGTGAGAATGTATTTGAAATCTAGCCCCGCTGCGGGGGTCATCGTTATAAGAAATCACCTATATCGCTTGCTTTCAAAGGGTATCAAAAAGCCCCTATACTTACATGCTTTGAGGTATTATAAAAACCCATGTCTCTTTTTTCTCAAAAAATCCAAAATGAAAAAGAAAACTATTGTAAATGTGATTCTATTGATTTTTTAAAAATTTACCCAATAAAAAACCTTTTATTGTGAACTCTTTGCTATACTTACATTTGGAGGTGACCCCTCGAGATCTCGCCTTGTAATGTATACATAAATAAGGCAACCAACAACCTGCAAATAGAGTATGACATCAAAGTAATCTCCAACATCATGAAGACTAAGCTTTAAACCTATCTCTATAGAAATAGGAATACACTAGCCATCCTTAGGGTTGAGTCTATGCAACAATGTCTCAATATACTTTGTCTAATACAAAGCAACACCTCCATCAACCTGCTTAAGCTATATGCTCAAATAATGATGCAAAAGCAAAAAATCTAACATCTTAAATGAGGCATGTATCTTGCCACCATAGAATGCCTTCTTAAGCTTGCATACTTGTTTCTTGCCCTTTTTGAACAAAACCACGAAGCTGTGATACGTACTTTCACATGAAAATCGCCATTCAAATATGCAGTCTTATATCCATCTAACCATTATGAGCTACCAATGCACAAATGGTATAAATAGTAGTCATACGATAAGTGGAAGTGTTACCATATACATGTGGTAGTGATGTGTGTGAACATAGTAGGACCACCGGGGCATTTTTCCCTCTTTAGGAGGTTTCTTTAGTGATGGGCATTGTATATACGCCCATCACTCTAGGGATATCTATCTTTCCATTGCACTCTAAGTAACATACTCTCTATTGTGTGCCTTGAGCTTCCTTCGACTTCTCCAAGCTGTGTGTGTTTTCCTGCAACCCTAATTCCAACAATTGGTATCAGAGCAGGTTGTGTCCTCCCTGGCTTAGTCGCCAGCAGCTCCAGCACACGCCTGCTTGCTTTCTCCGATTTCAGTGAGCTTTGGCGAGCGACGCAGATTTTTGATTCGGGCTCATTTTGGCCTCCGTTTCTACTGCAGTCTGGTCTACGCATAGGCAATTTCGTCATTTTGTGCAAAATTTTTGTCAGTGCCAAATACTACATAATAGGTCCCATACAGTCTACTGCGGGTTGTGTTGTATAGCACGTGCTGGTCTCACTCAGTTTCTCCTCATTTCAGGCAATTTTCACATAGGTGCATGCATTTTCCATAGCTGACAACAACACAGATGTGTTCAAGATGTTTGCTGCTGCCTGCTGAGGACAGATTGGATGGGGACAATTACCCTATGTGGGCCTACATGATGCAACATGTTCTTGTGTCAAAGGGCATTTGGAATATTGTGCAGGGCATTGATGTACGTCCTGGTTCTGAGGATATAGGCGATGTTGAGGATGTGGCAGGTCTTGCTGCAAGGATTGCTGCTATTAGAATTGTTTTGCCTACAACAGAACAAGTTCATTGGGATGTAAAGGATGCACAGGCTCATGCATTGTGTTGTCTGTGAAGCGCACCATTACTCCTCACATTTGTTCAAAGAAGTGTGCAAAACAGGCTTGGGATATTCTGGCTGGTCTTTATGCAAGCCGCAATGAGGTAAAAATTGCATTGCTACTACGTAAAGAGCTGGAGTCGAAGATTATGCATGAGGAAGATGATATGGACACTTTCCTTGCTGGTGTAAAGGATATCAAAGAACAAATTATTTATGCGGGTGAAGTCATTTCAGATAGTTCCCTTGTGCAGATCGTTCTTGATGCCTTACGAGACTTTTGCTAGTACTTAAAGACTTTTGACCCAAGGAAATCCTAAAGTTGTCAAGTTTGATGCATTGTGCACATTGCTATTGCAAGATTCACTTTCCAAAAAAAAACAGGACTAGACAGTGTGCAGTTGAACAGGCCTTTATTGCTTCTCAAAGAAAGGGTGGTAACAGTAATGCAACCACTTCTTATGGTTCTTCTATTAGTGGAAAATCACCTGTTCCTAATGCTTCTGTTGGCAACAATTCCTCTAGAAATTTTGCTGATAAGGGGAAAAAGAAGATGCATTGCCATTATTGTAAAGCTAATGATCACTTGATCAAGTACTGTCCTAAGTTGAAGGCCAAAGAGGCTAAGAAGAAAGAGGGTGGTTCCACTGCAAATGCTGGTTCCACTACAAATGCAGCCATTGTTGAGTCTTCTATGAAAGGAGACTATGATGCTGATGTTGATGCAGAATGGCCTTTTAGTGCAGAGTGCACTTACAATCCTGTTGTCCATGATGCGTGCATGTTAGTTGCTGCAGATTTACATGTGTGGTATTTCAATTGTGGTGCTACAAAGCACATTACCTCACATCGTGAATTATTCACCTCTCTTGAGTCTGTCCCTCATGGGAATTCAGTCACTTGTGTCAACAATGCCTCTTATCCGGTTCAGGGAGTTGGAAAGATTGTGCTTACTGGTGCAAATGGCAGTTCTTTCACACTTGTTGATGCACTTTATGTACCTAGAATCAAGAAGAATCTTTTTGTTTGTATCTGCACTTGCTAGACTTAGACTTGTAATCAAATTTGTGGATGATAGATGTCAGTTCATGATCTCAATTTTGGTGTTGAAATTGTTGCATCTGGCCTTTTGTGTCTTGGGCTGTATAAGCTCACTTTGTATGACAAGTGTGGACAAAATTTTGCAAATGCAGTTGCAGACTCAAGGGCTATTTCAGATGCAAAACTTTGGCATGCACGTTTTAGTCATCTGAATTTTGTCAGTTTGCTGCGTTTGCAGAAATCTTATATGGTCGCTTCTTTGCTGCCTCTTGAAGCACTTGTCAAACATGTTTGTGAAGGCTGTATTTTGGATAAGATGCAGCGTTTGAAGTTTCCAAAGGATGGTTCAGTTAGGGCCACATGCAGGTTGCAGCTTGTGCATAGTGATGGTTGTGGGCCCATGCAAACTCCGTCCTTGGGCAATTACCTTTACTTCGTGACTTTCATTGATGATTACTCCAGGCATGCATGGGTATTTCTGCTTAAAGCGAAGTCCGAATTTTTTATGTGCTTCAAACAATTTCTGGCTATGGCTGAAAATGTCTCGAAATATACTATGGGCACCCTCCGTTCCGATTGAGGGGGGAGTATATGTCTCATGAATTTAATGCATATCTGGCTAGTTGTGGGATAAAACACCAATGTACAGTGCCTTATACACCTTAGCAAAATGGTGTTGCTGAGAGGAAAAACAGGTCACTTACGGAAACGGCATGATGTATGGTCAAAAGTCAAGCTTTGCCGCATTCTTTTTGGCTTGAGGCCATCATGTGTGCCACTAATGTACTTAACAGGTGTCCTATGAAATCTTTGTAGTCTGTTACTCCATATGAAGCATGGCATGATAGAAAGCCTTCTATTGAGCACATGCATGTTTTTGGCTGTTTGGAATTGCTTTGGTGCCACAAACACAACGCAAAAAATTGGATGATAAGACTGTTAAATGTATTTTTGTTGGTTATAGTGCTGAAAGCAAAGGTTACAGGTTGTATCATCTGCAAACAAAGCGTATTTTGGTTTCATGAGATGTAGTGTTTGTGGAAGATTCTGTTCAGCCCTTGCAGTGTCATGTACTAGAGACAATAATGTAAGCTCACAGGACATTTATGACACTTTGTTGTCTCCTTTTAGTCGTGGAAGTTCGATTGTAAATTCCAATGAGGCAAATGTACAGCCTATGGGGGTTCCCAAAACTGTTATAAATTAGCCTATTAAAAATGCAGATGTACATGATGTATTTGATGAGGAAAGTGTTGAAAATGAGCAGGCTAGAGGTATGCCAAAATGGCTAGTGCATACATTGCGTGACAGTAAATTTTATGCACCTTTGTCTAATCGTACTCATTCAGGCTCTCGCCATGCATCTTATGCATCAGATTATTGTGCTTTGGCTGTGTCTAGCTTACATGATGTTGAGGAATCTCTGTCTTTTGATGAAGCACACAATCCAAAAAATTGGATGGCTGCCATGCAATCAGAATATATGATGCACTTATAGAAAATGACACATGGACTTTATGTGATTTGCCTCCTGGCAAAAAGGCATTGGTACAAAGTGGGTTTACAAGTTAAAACGCAAGCCGAATGGTGAGATCGATCTTGTTGCAAAGGGTTATGCACAACAAAAAGGCATCAATTATGAAGAGACTTTTTCTCCCACTTGTCGTATGACTATTGTGCGTTTTCTATGTGCATTGGCAGCTCATTTTGGTTGGGATGTACATCAATCATACATTGTTACTGCTTTCTTGAATGGTGACATGTTTGAGGAATTTTATGTAATGCAGCCTCGCGGTTTTGTCAAGAAAGGACGAGAGAACAAAGTGTGCAGATGTAAGAAGGATTTGTATGGGTTGAAGCAATCTCCTCGTGCTTGATATGAGAAAGCTAACACTCATTTGGTCAAACAATGCTTTCGTAACAGTCCAACAGAAAGCACATTGTATGTAAAGTGTGAGGGTGATGTACTTCTCATTGTGGTTCTTTATGTCGATGATTTGCTGATCACTGGACCAAATGAGAGACATATTGTTGAATTTAAGGTTGATTTGAATGCTACTTTCAAGATGAAAGATTTGGGGTTGTTGCATCATTACTTGGGTATCTAGTTTAAGCAATGTGATGGTGGTATTGCCTTGTGTCTGAAAAGTTACATAGAGACATTGCTATGTAAGTTTGGACTTGAGGATTGCAAACCTATTGCCACTCCCATGGACACAAGTTTGAAATTGAGTCTTCATGATGTTGGTGATCCTACAAATGTCACTCTTTACCAAACTGGTGTTGGATGCCTCATTTATGTATGCAACATGAGGCCGAATATTCAGTTTGCAGTCTCACAGGTCAACAGATTTATGCATAGCCCAGGGTCTAAGCATTGGCAAGCTGTCAAGAGGATTTTTCACTACCTTAGTGGCACTTTACATCTTGGCTTGTTTTATCCCAAGGGGGGATCATTGCCACCATACTTACATGCTTTTTCGGACTCAAACTGGGCTGGTTGTTTCGACATGCAAGTGTCCACAAGTGGTTTTTGTTTCATGCTTGGCAGCTCATGTATATCATGGTTGAGCAAGAAGCAACCTACTGTGGCCAATTCTAGTTGTGAGGCTGAGTACAGGGCAGTCTTCACAGTTACGTTGAGTGTGTATGGCTTAGACGCCTTATGGCTGATTTGGTTGTTGGATAGTACACTGCCAACACTATCTACACTGACAGTAAGAGCGCATTGGCGATTGTGAGGAACCCAATTTTTCATGCTCGCGCAAAGCACATTGAGGTGCATTACCACTATGTCAAGGAGAGGCTCTCAGAAGAAGAGATTAGCTTGGCTTATGTGCCAATACAAGACAACCTTGCAGATCTTTTCACAAAGGCATTGTTTCGTGAGAAGCTCGAAGCTTTCCACAAAGCTTTGGGCTTACTCCCCTTTGTGGACCGATCATGTCCTCAGGGCATGGCACTTTCCTTTACTCATGTGCCAGCTCTCATTCACCGCATCACTTCAGGGGGGATTTGTTACCATATACATGTGGTAGTGATGTGTCTGAACACACTAGGACCGTCGGGGCATTTTTTCCCTCTTTAGGAGGTTTCCCCCCCCGTGCATTGTATATACGCCCATCACTCTAGGGCTATCTATCTTTCCATTTCACACTAAGTAACATACTTTCTATTGTGTGCCTTGAGCTTCCTTCGTCTTCTCCAAGCTGTGTGTGTTTTCTTGCAACCCTAATTCCAACAGGAAGGAGCAAAAGTCTCATTAAAATCAATACACTTTTCCTAAGCATATTCTTTTGCAACAAGTCTAACATTATGGTGATTGACATTACCATCAGGCATTATGTTTCAACTTGAAAACCCACTTAGCACCAATGGTCTTTTTTCCAAGAAGCTGGTCACAAAAGACTATATGTCATTCTTCACAATAGAATTATACTCAGCTTGCATTACAATTAACCAAAATTTTGAGTTTTGTGCTTAATCAAATGACAGAAGTTCTTTCTTTTCAGACATTCTAGACACAACCAAAACATAACAATCCGATGCATAAAAGGCATGCTGAAAACTTGAACGCGTACCACTAGACAAAAGTGCACCCAATTTACTGATATGCAAGGTTTACACAAACCATCTTGGCATACATCTAGCTTGCTCATTTTCAATCCTATCCTATCAATTATATCTTGTAAATCTGCATCAAAAAATAGTTGATTTGTGACCTCATTTATATCTCCTTACTACATGCTAACAAGGTTTGAATGACATCTTCCACACAAAAAAGATCATCTCGCCTAAGCAAGACACATGCTTTGTTTGTGAATGATTCAACTTGTAACCTTTGATTTCTAGACTATAACCAACAACATAACATTTCACACGCTAACTATCCATTTTTTTGAGTTGTTGCTCACGCACTAAAGCATAAGCTTATTACCAATACGTGCAATGACAAATGGATGACTTCTTGACATGCAAGGCCTCATAAGGAGTGATAGAATACAGTGTTTTAATTGGACACCTATCTAGAACACCATGTAGCACACAGAATAGCCTCAAGCCAAAAGGCATGTGGCAAGGCCTAACTTTTGACCATACACTGTGCCACCTCCATAATTTTTCCTCTACAATGCTATTTTACTAAGGGATATACAGCAATGCGCATTGGTGTTTTATCCTACGAGTATCCATAAATGCATTGAACTCTTTAGAAATATACTCCCTACTTCTCTCAATCAGGATTTTTAGCCATAACCACAAATGATTCCTTAAGGAAGGGGTGTGCATTGGAACACAAACATCATTGTCTACAAGCTGCATTTTCAAGTAGACCACATGGAACCATCCTTTGAAAACTTAGAATGTTGCATTTTGCCCAATAACAACAGTCGCATACATGTTTCAATGGTGCCTCAAGAGGGTCAACAAAGGAATCATCATGTTTATCTAAACGTAAAAACTAGAAAAATTAAGATGACCAAAACAAGCACACCAAATTTTTGCATCTCTAGATAACATTTGAATAAAAAGTTGCACATGTTTAACTTTCACACATTTCTTGTAAGCATTGAGCTTACATAGCCTAATGAAGAAAATATCAAATGCCATAGTAGTATCACCAAAAATGAAATTGTGATAGTAATGTATCATTCACAAACTTGACTACAAGACCAAGTTTTGTAAGTGCAAACATAAAAAAGATTCCTCTTGATCCTAGGTACATACAAAGAATCCAAAAGACTCAACGATCTACCAACTACAATAATAAGCAAAATCTTCCGAATTCCTTGAACTGGATAAGAGGCATTGTTGGCACGCGTTACAATATTCCCATTAGAGATAGTCTCAAGAGAAGTCAACAAATCACAATGAGACATAATGGGCTTAGTTGCACCATTGTCAAAGAACCACATGATCCATAGATTCTACAATCATGCATCATGAATAGATGGGTCATCATGTCATTGCGCACTAAAATCTCATTCTTTCTCCTGCACAATATTCAACAATCCTGCATTGAAAGAAGCATCTACAATGGCTGGATTTTCCTCTTTCTTTCAAGCCTCTTTAGCCTTAACATTAGGCTAGACAAGTCAAAACTGCACAAAAAGAGAATAGAACTTAAAAGAATGACATTTATCTCTTGAGTAGAAGAGGATTGCGTATAAATATTGCGGTGCCATAAACTACGCCAAAAAATTTTACAAAGTATGTTTTGCTCTTGTTCTAGGATGTAATGATCTATTGTCATTAAGAGGGAAGGGCTACCTTCTCTATGCTTGGAGATGTTCTAGGCAATTAATAGCCTCTATTTGTTGGCTCTACTTTTCCAATGAAAGGACTTGGTAACTATCAAATAGAGCTAGCACCCATAGTGGTGAATTGCAATATAATTGCGTAGCTTGCTCTACTAAATATGATTGCAATATAATTGGGTAACTTGTCCTACTAAATGACAACCTCTAATGCTATCTCATGTTTTTATGGCAAGCAAGAAAGAGACATGTTGCAAGTTTAAGATCTAGTATGTGTCAAAGTCAACAATGCAGAAGCGTAGAGACCAAGGGGAGGGAGAGAGAGAGAGAGAGAGAGAGAGAGAGAGAGAGAGAGAGAGAGAGAGAGAGAGAGAGAGATTCTCCTGAACCAATCAACCTTGGCAATGAATAACTAAATGTGTGTATACAATGGAGGCGAGGGGTTGCTTATATAGCAATCCCAATGAATTGCCCTACCCAAGACTTTGACAAATAAGTAAAATAAATACCTAAAAGCCAAACTAAATAATGGAATCACATTGGGCAGCTCACTTGAGATGCCAAAACTTTAACACCCTCTCTGCAACTCATAGTGGACATCAATAGTGAGACCAAGTCGATGAAGAAGCTACCATGGACACCCCAACACCGGCCGGGATATTGGATACACCTCGGTGTTGCTCTCCTCAACTTTGTACCTGAAAGTTATGCCATCTTGAGCATATGTTGTTTTTGTAGAAACTTTGAACTGTAGACCATACTACGTCCAATAATCTCCATTCGTGAACTGTGAACACATCACGTCCAAAATATAAAACTCCAAGATAATGAATTGTTGGAACACATCTTGTCCATAATCTGACCAACAACAATGAATTGGCGTGCCCATGCATAGTGTTTTAGATGCCTGATTGGTTCCTTGCCATATGCATGTGCATTGAACTCCGACCTATAGGTACAAACACCAATAACTTGAACTCCAACACAAGGGTCCAAATTAATTATAGGGAGCAGTGCTTGCCCCTCTCTGCCACTCACAAGCCTCAGTGGTGACACCTGTTATTTGACTAGAAATCTGACGTCGAGGCCAGTGTGGCCACCGCCACGAGTTCCATGCCGATCCCTACTGTCAAATATTTATTACCGTAATGTCTGTCCAACTTGCCTTTGTCGTTGTCTATCTGTGAGTTCTTGCTTTTGCCTTTGGCTTCAAAGTCTCGAGCCAAACAAAGCGTCGACCGAGGTAGCTAATTGAGTATTGGTACTATCATCCATGTCCAAATGACCTTTAGCGTTGTCCTCTAGTGGACTCCTCCATTTGCTTTTGACTTCACAAACTCGAGCCAAACAATTTGTCGGGTTCCTTGAGAATTGTGCCAGTGCTGCATAAGCCTCTAAATGGATGGTTGACGATCCATTATCCATAGCCACTTGTTGCTTTTGGTCGTTGTTGTCGTGGGTGCTCGAGCAAGGGGAGTCCATTTTGAAGTTGCAAGATATGGTAATCGGGTACCTTCTTGCACTCCAAAAAATGGCCGTACAAACGAAGCCGAAAAAGATCCAAGCCGCTTCAAATCCACCGCAAAGGGAACTGCACATGCAATGGGCTCCGCACAATCTGCTATCCCTCTCTGAAATTTGAAACTCTGTCGTCGATAGCCGCTTCGCATGTTTTCCCTATGGTGGCAGTCCTTGAACAAATCCAAAGCTCCACAATAAATTGCACATAACAAGGGCTAAGAGTTCCGTCCAAGCTGATGCCCATCCTCTCCTCTGCAAATCCAAAGCCTCGTAGCAAAATCCGTCCTCTTTGGAATCCAAAGCTCTATGGGGGGTGCCGCTTCCACATGATGCTTGATTCACAGGTAGCTTTGGGGTCAAGAATCTGCAGGCACATTTTACATAGGGGTGGAAGATATTCCAGATAGACTCTGTGTAGAAATCTGGGTTACTTTTCGCAAATTCCATGCTACCCTTAGTACGTATGTACAGTCCAGCATTTGAGGGGCATTTGGAGTGGTCGATAACATGAAAGTTAAAGGGGGCTTTAATCATTTCTCCCTTGTCCAAGAATTGCCCACCTTTAAGAATCTTAAGTTTACAATCTTCCATTGTTGAGGCAGGGAGGTTGGCCAAGTATACCCAGGTTTCACTAAGAATAGGAGCTAGGAAGGCTTTGTTTGGTAGAACCCACAGTTGATGGTCAACTCCGAGTGATTCAATTTCTATTTGTCTTATTGGTAAGACAGGAAAGACTTTTGAGATTTTAGGTACCATCTCAAGGAGATTAACATCATTGAGAGAGCAAAGATTATTTTGAAACTCTTTTATTGCTTCTAGAGCTGCACTATCTCGACAGAAGATGCCACCAGTTGGAGGGATGGAGGGGGTATTTGGGGTGCAGACAAACGAGGGGTTAAGTCCATAGAGTTTTCTAAGGAAATTTGATAGCTCAATTCCCGATGAGGAGAACAGGGCAAGCTCTCGCTGATATTGTGAAGCAAGGACAGGAAGTTGGGCAATGTATTGGGATAGCAGATTAACACCTTCTAGGGGGTCTTTGTCCAATGAAGCCAGAATTTTTACCCAGTCATTAAATGATAACATATGCAAGACAGAAAGTTTTTTGTCCGAAACAAGAGCTGAATCATAAATAAGCTGTGAAGCATCCAAACTGCTAATACATCTGAGGACCAAAGAGGAGGCCACAGAGAGGGGCTCCAAGGTAAGTTCCAATCCTTGAGATAAAGCAAGAGTCTGCAAAAATAGTGAGGTCAGGTTTATTTTTTCTTGCCATAGTATGTGATACATAATTTGGCTTTCCTAGCAAGGAAAGGTCTAGTTCTAGCAGCTAGGGCATCCTTTGGTGTATGGTGTTTAAGGTAGAGCTTAATCTGATCAAGAATCTTTGCATGATTCTCAGGTTTGTGATTAGTACTCATGCGAGTTGTCATTCTATAACGTGAGCAATCCTGAAACAGAGGTGACATAAAAATTAGCAAAGTGTCTAAAAAGTAAAGTCTTTTTGGTCCTGCAACCCTTCAACCCGCAAAGTTTGAGACTATGGTAGCCGTGAGCAGGGAGCCAGAAGAGAGTCTAAAAGGGGCCACCTAACACCAGTCTACCAATGAAGGATTTAACGACTGTGGGTCCAATTTAGAGCTCCATTCCTGCGATAATTTCCTAGGCCAGCATCTCGGTTTCCTCGAAGAGCAGAGACCTTATGTATAGGATGTGTGTGTAGCTGTTTAAATCTTAACTAATAAGACATAATTGAATTTTTACATTCAAAAGACAGTTGGCCAAGGAACAATGAACTGATATGTACAAAAATAACTCAGTATCAGAATTATTTAGGTACAATGATTGTAAGAAAGAGGTCCTCTTTTAGTAGGGTTGGTAGTCTTTTATATCACTTTATAGTCTATGGTGAAGTCTATCAGAAGTAAAACTACAAGCCATAGCTTAGTAGCTATGTATAAAAGCAACCATATACTTACCTTCAAGATCAGTAGAACCCATGGTACAAAAGGGTATTTCTTTAGACAAAGAGATGTGAAATCTGACTTCTTTTTGTCAACCAAAGGTCACAGATGAGGGTGGTGACAACCTTTATGTTTAAAACCAATAAGACAAGAATGTAACCGGTCAAGAGAGTAGTAAGACCCCCTCTTTTTTTTAAAAAAAACTCGGCAAAAGCTTGGGAGCTATACCCAAGCCAAAATAAACCCGGCCATATACTTACCTTTATTTCCATCAGTCATTATCAGTTTTCAAGAACAGTAATGTCCGGCCCTACCAACCATAGCTTTTTTCATAAACCAAAAAAAATTGTGTGAGCTACTGTATACTTACCTTCACAAAATGCCAGGCTATCACAGACTGTTACTATCCGCCTGATATGAACTCCCAATTTGTGATAAGCCTCAGTGATAACCAGTTAATCACAGAAAAAACCAACCATTTTCGAACGCTGCCAGTCAATTAGATGCCTCTACCTCCTTAGAGAGAGAGAGAGAAAAAAAACCCAGCTATACCAGCGATAAAAACCAGTCATAAAGCAGTTTATTTCCGCCAGAGTGAGAGCCAAGTGGCGCATTGGTCATAACCCCTATGTTGCCACCATTTATACGGTCGGGACACAGTATCAATCCCCATCCAACTGTAGCATGTGTTAGGAACGGCCATCAAGCCAACCATCATGTTCACAACCATATACATACATACACATACTGCCATCTATGCACAAGAAGCTTTATGCGGAGATGAATCCCTTTATACCTTCCTGAGGATACCCTTATTGCAAAACAACCACCGACCTATGTTTTCTATGCACAAGAGACCCAAGGTCAGCCATGATGTCAAGGCTTTAGCAAAATAACCAGTCAAGATCATGAACCTGCAACGATTTGCAAGAATCGACATATCCTTCAGTATACTACAGAGGCGATCTATTCAGTCCGAGGTCAGGAGACGCTTTTATACAAGGCGGGGGTACAATGTTCCTAGGTTTACCATATCAAGCTTTGTAAAAGATCATCAACAGAAAAAAGTATTTGTACACAGTCTGCAAGAAAAACCCGATTCTTTGTATGCACAAGCAGTCCCAAGGCTCAAAAAAACCTCACAATAGTAGTCGAATTTATGCAGCGGCTACTTTCTGAGCCGAATATATGTAGGAAAAAGAATCCATTATTTTGCTCAAGTGCTTTAGGCAAAGCAAGAAGTACACAGTGTAAAGCTCAGACGACTTCATTCCTTTCTTACTATGCAAGATATTGCATCATTACTTGAATAAAATGCTAAGCTTAGTAAGGTACCTGTGTTACTTGAGCTGCGAGCTCCATGTTGGCAAGATCAGACAGTAGCGAAAAAAACAGAAAGAAATACCTACTCCAGAGCTAAGTGAGGGGCAAGGTGCGCCCTCACCTTATTTATAGAGGTTGAGCTTCATTTCGTGAGCATGATCGGTGAGAAAGGCAAGCCGCCCTCTTGTTAAGCGTCTTCAAGTGATGCACAGAAACTTTGCAAGGGGAGATCTCAGCCCAGGATGCACAAGCCGCCTCATGAGAGCCCAATGTCTTTAATTTTAGGAGAGTTTTTTTATGCAAGGGCCTAGTCCCACCGGCCATGAGTGGCATGTTATGAGTCAGTGTCTCATGAGTGCTTCAGACGAGGGGGGGGGGGATATATAGAAGGAGGGTGAAAATAAAGCATTTAGTAATACCACAGTGTGTGAGTGTGTGCCCGCCCTAACCCAGGAACCACACACAATGGGTCGGTAGTAGGCCCATTGTGTATGGGCCTACTACCTTATGAGAGAGATGAGACTCTCTCTTTAGAATAACAATCCATGCCAATTGTGCCTAATGAGAGCTTGAGTGATGGTGTTACGGATCTGACTGCGATTAAATCCGTTAAGGCATTATTTTTTAATTAGTACAGAAATTTCTTCCCAGGCCATGGATGGTGTAGATGAAGAGTAGCAGATTAAGTAAAGAAGGCCAATACAGGAGCAGATAGAGGCTTTGTATGGCCTATTGCTATTTCTCTTGATGAATTCTATGTGAGGCAGCTTAAGAAGATCCTTTCTCCAGATAAATCTAAGGTCATATCCACCTATAGATGGGCAGTGAAGGGATATTGAAAGGTTAAGAAATTGGGCTGATTTGCAGAAGCTCCCAAGAGTCGAATTATCTGGGATGGAAGTAGGCTCAATTCTTAGGCAGTGGGGGTATATTTGATCAATCTCCGAAGAGAACAATCTGTTATTGATACTAAGTAGGTCATCCATATATCTAAAAGTGTGTTTGAATAGTGGAAGTTTTTTATGGTTAGTTTCCATGTTCTTAAGACACCATTTGTACTCAAAAAAGTCTAGGTAAATGTTACACATAAGTGGTGAGCAAGATAAGCCCATAGGGATGCCAAGGCATTGATTAAAGCAGCAACCACCTGCAATAATAGTACAGTTGTTCAACAAATTAAACAAAAAATGTAGGAGCAAAGTTTTGCTTCATTGAAGTGTAAAGGGTTTACGGAGTGAGATGCTTGAATCCATCTAGGTTTCTTGGCTAGAGAGATAAAAAGATGCTTTCTTTTTTTAGCATTGGTAAATGCTAAGTTAATGACCTTGGCTAGTACTGTCTTAAGGCCAAGATCCCCACTAAGTGGGATGTTTTCATAGCATTGTGTAATATTAGCTGTAAAGATGTGGAAAATATGTTGAGGAAGGTTGAGTGTGACTTCTGTAGCATTTTTTGTCAGCCACAAGGGATTGCATTGGATATTTAGGAAATCCTTGCAGATTTTCTGTTTCTCTGCACAAACGAGTTCTAATTCTGTAAGAATAATATCAAGGCAAAGAGTAATATCTTTGGTGATATCTGTGAAGATACAATTAGAGGCGTCAGATATCCATCTGCATTTATGTTTGTGGAATTTATATGTAGGAAATAGTACTGGTAACTTGGTGTTACTGATAGCGTAGCCAAGCTGTCCTAAATGTTTACAGATCTTGTTAGAGATATCTTGCGGTGTTTTGTTGGTATGACAGAATTCTTTTCCTGATACTCGATCCCGAGCTGCTTTCCAAGCAAGGTGTTTGCACATACTAGTAGGATAGTTAGAGCTTTTGTCAAGCCCGAGCACCAACCATTTATCTGAGATTAGTTGAAAGTCAAAAGCTAGCTGAGGTGTCAGCCAAGAACTACCAGAAGAAAGCCACTTTCTGAGAAGTAGAGAAATTTTGTGAAGGAAGCATTCCTTTACTAATTCCTGTAAGTCCGGTAGGACTGTTATCTCAGTCGAAGAGCACTGACTAGGTCAGTGAGGCGGCTAAGTAAAGCTGATAGGGCAAGGTAAGGGGTTTTTGGATAGTTGGGTATGTGATTGAGTCCTTTGGCTAGTAACTTACGTATTGTGACATTATCGATAATGTTGAGGTCCTGAGTACAGCCATGGTTCCCAAATCCTTCAAAATTCCTACAGAATGAGGTAAATTGAATGCATGTACAGTAAGGGATTGTTTCTTGTCTAAGAAAGTCATTGTTTGAAACTAATCCTTTTATAGGATGATGATATTTCCATCCAAGGAGAATATTGTCAAGCAGTTTATGATTCCCAAAAAATAAGTCAAAGCACTCACAAAAAAGACTTTTTGCTAAGATCCAATCGAGAAGTATGTTGTGAAACAGACAGTATATGTAGATAGCACCATAATTCAAATCATCTTTGCTGAGAACTTTTCTTCCACATGGGTTTGTAGAGACTTGCAATATATTCAGGGGTTAGATTTCAGGGAAGTTTCTGATTGCAGGGAATCTGGCTCTCCCTCGATTAGGTGAGGAGCTAGGTGTAAAAAAGGAGGTGAAAGAGTTGGGAGAAACTAAAGAGTTAGCTCTTTTTAGAGCAGGAAAATCATCATCTTCAATACAAGGTTTAAGCAGATTAGTGATGTATTTGACTCCTTTGTAGTTAGCATAAGTGGTGAGGTATAGACAGGGCTCATCAGCTTTAAGTTCTTTCAGAATATCATGCATCAGTCCTCGGAAGATATTAAAGGCAATTTGTGCAATCACAATCTGCTTGGCCTGTTCACCTAGCCATGAGCAGATGAGGGAAAGATGAAAGTCAACTGGTCTCTCTGGGAACAACAGATCCAAATGGTTGAGGATATACCATATTGCATGGTCAAACCACATGATGCTTGATTCACAGGTAGCTTTGGGGTCAAGAATCTGCAGGCACATTTTACATAGGGGTGGAAGATATTCGAGATAGACTCCGTGTAGAAATCTGGGTTACTTTTTGCAAATTCCATGCTACCCTTAGTACGTATGTACAGTCCAGCATTTGGAGTGGTCGATAAGATGAAGGTTAAAGGGGGCTTTAATCAATTCTCCCTTGTCCAAGAATTGCCCACCTTTAAGAATCTTTACAATCTGCCACTGTTGAGGCGGGGAGGTTGGCCAAGTATACCTAGGTTTCACTAAGAATAGGAGCTAGGAAGGCTTTGTTTGGTAGAACCCACAGTTGATGGTCAACTCCAAGAGATTCAATTTCTATTTGTCTTATTGGTAAGATAGGAAAGACTTTTGAGATTTTAGGTACCATCTCAAGGAGATTAACATCATTGAGAGAGCAAAGATTATTTTGAAACTCTTTTACTACTTCTAGAGCTGCACTATCTCGACAGAAGATGCCACCAGTTGGAGGGATGGAGGGGGTATTTGGGGTGCAGACAAACGAGGGGTTAAGTCCACAGAGTTTTCTAAGGAAATTTGACAGCTCAATTCCAGATGAGGAGAACAGGGCAAGCTCTCGCTGATATTGTGAAGCAATGACATGAAGTTGGGCAATGTATTGGGATAGCAGATTAACACCTTCTAGGGGGTCTTTGTCCAATGAAGCCAGAATTTTTACCCAGTCATTAAATGATAACACATGCAAGACAGAAAGTTTTTTGTCCGAAACAAGAGCTGAATCATAAATAAGCTGTGAAGCATCCAAACCTCCAATAGATCTGAGGACCAAAGAGGAGGCCACCGAGAGGGGCTCCGCGGTAAGTTCCAATCCTTGAGATAAAGCAAGAGTCTGCAAAAACAGTGAGGTCAGGTTTATTTTTTCTTGCCATAGTATGTGATACATAATTTGGCTTTCCTAGCAAGGAAAGGTCTAGTTCTAGCAGCTAGGGCATCCTTTGGTGTATGGTGTTTAAGGTAGAGCTTAATCTGATCAAGAATCTTTGCATGATTCTCAGGGTTGTGATTAGTACTCATGCGAGCTGTCATTCTATAACGTGAGCAATCCTGAAATAGAGGTGACATAAAAATTAGCGAAGTGTCTAAAAAGTAAAGTCTTTTTGGTCCTGCAACCCTTCAACCCGCAAAGTTTGAGACTATGGTAGCCGTGAGTAGGGAGCCAGAAGAGAGTATAAAAGGGGCCACCTAACACCAGTCTACCAATGAAGGATTTAACGACTGTGGGTCCAATTTAGAGCTCCATTCCTACGATAATTTCCTAGGCCAGCATCCTGGTTTCCCCGAAGAGGAGAGACCTTATGTATAGGATGTGTGTGTAGCTGTTTAAATCTTAACTAATAAGACATAATTGAATTTTTACATTCAAAAGACAGTTGGCCAAGGAACAATGAACTGATATGTACAGAAATAACTTAGTATCAGAATTATTTCGGTACAATGATTGTAAGAAAGAGGTCCTCTTTCAGTAGGGTTGGTAGTCTTTTATATCACTTTATAGTCTATGGTGAAGTCTATCAGAAGTAAAACTACAAGCCATAGCTTAGTAGCTATGTATAAAAGCAACCATATACTTACCTTCAAGATCAGTAGAACCCATGGTACAAAAGGGTATTTCTTTAGACAAAGAGATTTGAAATCTGACTTCTTTTTGTCAACCAAAGGTCACAGATGAGGGTGGTGACAACCTTTAT